>NW_025936691.1:709188-718951 GCF_000764305.2 Hyalella azteca | reverse complement strand
AAACGAAAACCATGTCTCAATAATGCGTTTAGCTCATATAATCTGGAAATAGTAAATCGCTAGGATTTTATATTCTTGTCGTGCCCCTAGGACTAAGTTGTTCATAACTAGTCCTGTTTATTTCGATATAATGTTAGGCCCTGTTTAGGTTTTATGTCTGTCTTTGAATTTTGACTTTTAAAGTGATTTTATTCATTTTTAGTTTAGTCGAACTGATGATGGAGCTGGACTCCGAAACGTTTTCAATATCGATATGGTGAATTTTCTTGGCGTTTTCTTTGCTTTTAAATTCCTTGTGAACTTGCGATATAAGCAGACTAATGATATAAGAGAGCTTTGTGAATTGCTCAGAAATACGTGAAGATTATTGATAGAAATTAATTACTTTATTCTCATGTCCGGTTCAGAATTGAAAAGTATTTTACATCTACGACGATAACACATATTGTAAACGCCAATCATGATTCTCTTCATTTTCAACTGGCAATATCAGCTTATTGCTTATAGGTTTCTATTTAAAATGAATCAACCAAGCCTTCGTGTTGCTCTCTGCAAATATTACTGTGATATTCTTCAATTACACTCAGAAAAATGAATAAGTCGTATGGCCCAAATAGTGGCATAGAGCGGCACTGATAGGCCCTTTGGCCGGGCTAAATTGGGTTAAGAGGACTCACACAAAAACGAAAAGTGCACCGCAATTTGGACAAAGTCTCACTTATTTTTCAGAGTGTATTCCCTAGCACGTATTCAGAGTGTGTCGTCCGGATCTCGAATGACCCGCAACACAATAACTCGTTTCTACGTTGGATAAATCACAGGAGCAAATTCCCTTGTGCGCTGTGCAGTTTGGGCAAACGGTTATCGGTGGCTTACAAGAGATTTGCCTGTAATGCGCCATCGATGATTCAGACCCTATATATCATCTATGATTCATCGATGACAGCCACCTATACCCGCCACCTTCTCGATTTATTGGGGTTTTATTGTCGATTTTTGGCAGATCTGGCCATCCACCGCTACGTCACTAATAATCTACCATCGCCGCCTATAATCATCTATGCGCCACCCTTAATTTTTTTGGGTACATGCTCTGCCTGCAACTCGTTGTTTTTGTCCTTCTCTTGTTCTCATTGCCGTCAACGTTGCCGTGTTAGTGAATCGTTAGCGGTCAGCCTGTCTGTCAATTAATTAAGTATTGAAGCGAATGGTCAATCTCAGGGCAATTTAAGCCTCTGTAGTTTCGTTTCTTTACACCAAGCCTTAGTGGAGGGCTACGGCGCTGCACTCATATGGCACTGATTAAGCTTTTCATGCACTAATATTCTAACGCTCGCTCAAAAACATGAATGGTTATTATATTGTTCGCATAGTGACACACTTTCCCACCAACAGCATAATCTGAGAGTGGACGTACTGACAATTCCTTTTGCCTGGCCAAACTAGATTCACTAGTTAGGCCGTGCGATTGGGACTCTCATCCAACAGGATAACCCACGCACAGGAAATAGGGCATCAGTTTTTGTACAAAGCTTCACTCATTTTTTCGGGTGCACGAGTTAACACACATGAGCTGCCAGCTCGAGTCTGCCAGAAGTTCTAAGTTAATTATATGATGTGACCTCGCCTTTTTGTTGAAAAAAATCTACTTCAAAATCCAGTTAGAATGTGGAGCACTGTTCAATGGGAAGAACCAATTAATTGTGAATTCCATAGGGTAGTGAATTGATTTATCGGAATTTATAACATTAGCCAATTAGTGAATTTTGTGGCAGTTCAATTTTTCTGAAATTTTTGCAGTATAGTGAAATGAAACGGCAGCCTGGAATGGCGAGTTACGGAAGATTTAATAAAAATTATATATAATGGTGAACAACTTGTGATCAACTTCGAAGTTTATCTTTTTAAAAAGGCAAAAGAATTAAAATATTACACCACTACACACCTCAGGAGCACCTCACCACTACACACCTCAGGGGCACCTCACCACCATACGCACCTCACCACCACCTCACCACCACCTCACCACCACACCCCGCAGAGTTCCTGCCAATATCCGGGGGCCGTTCGCTCGCCGCAGTTTCCTATTACGGTGACAAGCAAAATTCCAGGTGCGCCTACGTAGAGTTTTTTTTAGCGTCTGGCGTGGAAAACTTGAAGCAGGGCGGCCAAACTTCGACATCAGGGGCAGCGCCCTCAAAATGTCGGCCCCGCTGTCGGGAATTTATCGTGCGTGGCAAAAACTTTATTAGGCATAAAGGCATAGAAATATTAGGCGTTAGGCATAAAGGCATAGAAATATAGGAAGCCCCGTTGTGCACTTCTAGGCACGCTGTTTTATTTGATATTTGGCGCCTCGAGCGATGAGAGCTTTTGCAAACAAAGATTTTTCAGCGATGACAGTAATTGGGATTTCCGTAGCGACGGTAATTATGATTTATGCCGCGACGGTAATTATGATTTCTGCAGCGACGTAATTATGGTTTCTGCAGCGATGTTAATTATGATTTGCGCGGTGACGGTAATTATATGATTTCTGCCGCGATGGTAATTATGATTTCTGCCGCGACGGTAATTATGATTTCTGCAGCGACGTAATTATGATTTCTGCAGCGACGTAATTATGGTTTCTGCCGCGATGGTAATTATGATTTCTGCCGCGACGGTAATTATGATTTCTGCCGCGACGGTAATTATGATTTCTGCAGCGACGTAATTATGGTTTCTGCCGCGATGGTAATTATGATTTCTGCAGCGACGGTAATTATGATTTTTTCTGTGAAGTTAATTATGATTTACACTGAAATCATTATTCCCTTTACCTTCCGTGCTCACCTTTCCTTAGTTCGTAACGTGCCTTCGAAGTTTTGTATCAGACGTCACGTAAAAATAAGTGAATAAACGTGGGTTCTTCTTCAATTTAGATTTAATTTCAAGTTTTATGAGCAAAATAACCTGGATTTTCGTTGATAAAATACAGCAGTCAGTCCGCGCAACGATGGCAGAGAAAATCATCCTAAACTTTTTCAATAAAAGTAAGGCTTGTTTTAGAGAATAATTGTAGACATACGGGCTATAGAAAAAATTTTGCTAGAGCTTCCGCTTTTCTATTGCTGATTTTACTTCCCCAAAGATAACCTGGAAGTCATGTTTTTTTATTTGCAGTTTTCTTCCGCGTTTGTGGCAACTCTTGTATATATCTGAGAGATTAAAGTTGCGGATGCAAATTACCATTTATCATTGAAGAAATTTCAGACATTCTTTTATTTGTCCAAGTTAAACTTCACTGCTGGTGATGTATATCTTGCTGGCTGTGTTTTCATACAAGATTGCTTTTTATTTCTACTGAATTAATCAAGTTATTGTGTGCCGTATTCTTTCAGAGCCTCTTTTGCTGTTTCCTCAGCACCGCTTCCCTCGCGCAGTTGTGCTGTTCCCTCGCGCAGTTGTGCTGTTCCCTCGCGCAGTTGTGCTGTTCCCTCGCGCAGTTGTGCTGTTCCCTTGCGCAGTTGTGCTGTTCCCTCGCGCAGTTGTGCTGTTCCCTTGCGCAGTTGTGCTGTTCCCTCGCGTAGTTGTGATGTTCCCTCGCGCAGTTGTGCTGTTCCCTCAGCACCACTTCCCTCGCGCAAGTTTCATTAACTGTGAAGCGCTCCCGGTGGCCACGCCAGAGCTCCACATTATTTCTAGGCGCCTTCGTTGCAGTTATTTTATTTGAGGGCCAACGAGGGGGGGGGGCAATGAGTACACGAGGGTAAGGGGCCAAGAGAGAGCGGGGGGTCGTTGCCCCCTGTACCCACGCCATGGTAACAAAATCGCTCTTTTATTCCTGCCATTCCTCCCTGGCGCGGTGTAAAAGCTCAGCGCGATTAGCATGCGGAAATAGAAGGCTTTTGAGGCTTAAATTGCTCTGATTGCCTTTTACTTTGGCATCTCTATTCTAACATGTCCAGGTCTGAATAATTCGCTCCAAAATGAGGAATCCAACATAGCTGCGGCACATTAAAAGTTGCAATATTTGGTAATTAATGTCCAATAATTACTAATTTTTAGTTTAATTGTCATGTGTCGAGATATTATTTCTCGTGTACAGAATGTATTTTTCAGTCATTACGTAACAGCCAATACCAAGATATCGTAGCCAACTACAAGTAAGCAACTACAAGCATGAGGCAGTACCACTACTGTTGTTCTTGTAGTTGTTATGATGCTACTGAAGTAAGCTTGTGGTTCCTCACTTCCATAATTCATTACTATATAGATACATAGGAATAAATGTTGTGGCCTTGCTGTTACAAGAGAATATGTTATGTAGTGTGCAGCCTTACCTTCAGAGAAATGAATGAGACCTTTTCCAAATAGTGAAGCGCTTTTTGCCTCTGCTTAGGTGACCGAGTTTGGCCCTTGAAATGATGTGTCAGTGCTTCACCCATGAAGTGTGTCACTATTTGTAGAAAATACCCATCGATTTTTCTTAGTGTAGATCTACAGTCAAACCTGACTAGAGTGCAGTCGTGTTCAGCATGCCCAAGGCTGGATAAAGAATGGGTCATCCTGACCCAGTTTGGCCCGGCAAATGGGCATATTTGGCCCAACAAATGGGCATATATATTGTGCAATGGGTATATATTTCTCGTGCTGGAGGAAAGAAAATGTGCACCTCCATGCGAATGACAATAAAACAACGTTGATTACGAGTTTGATTCCTAGTGTGTATATAATGGTATTGTGTATTGTGCTATATAGGCAAAATATGAGACATTTTGAGGACATCTGAACTATAGGCGCTTAATTTAGCTACAAATGGTAATTAATTGTGCTTCGATATCGAAGTGACACTGTGAAAAAACGATTGGGCCATTTTGTCCAAATAGAGATCCTTTTTTTCATGTATCACTTCACTTTCGTCAAGCATAACTTGGTCAGAATGGCCCACATTAGGACAAAAAGTGCGTCGCTATTAGGACAATCTTAATTATTCTTTGTGTAAAGCTGCCTATTGCTTTTCGCTTGGCATTCTTACTTATATTTAATCCTCTGGCTGTTGATTCCAGCAGAATACTGGATTATTAGGAATCTTACACTGAATGATTTTACATATTCAGTATTGGTAAATATTGAATCATTAGAGGCTTTCATTTGCCAAGCAATCTCCTGTCAATATCAAGCGCGGCCTTTGTACGCTGCAAATTTAACAACTGTTTTTTTTTCTTATGATTTATAAAATGATGGCGAAATTGCGCTTATTTCTTTTGAAATTTGTTTTATTTCGTATAATTGGTTTGACGGATTGACAATATCTCCGAATTTCGTGGCTTCTTTAAATATGAAATGTAATTTAGTAATATATCATGGTATTAGATGATCGAGGTAGGCATAAAATATCTACTTGTTTAGAGCTACCGAGACCGAAGCAAGTTGCGCTATATTGCGGTTTATTTTATAATATAGTATAATATAATATAAAATAATACAATATAATAATAATATAAAATAAATAATATAAAATCATATAATATATTACAATAAAATGTAGTGATGTCAGTTTGGATTTGCTATATTATTTGGACCCAGATTCTTAGTCCCTCGTGCACATTACCGATTTAGACAAGAATTTTCACAACTAGTTGCGAGTTTCGAACGCTCAACTCGCTGCTCATAACTTTGTGATCTCAACCACTCGACCTGTACGAATTAAAGTTTTAGTTTTGTTTGAGCTTGCCCATTTTTCAATAAATTTACGTATAATTTATATATGCTACTTCCATATGATAAATATATTTCTGTATTGTTTGGTCAGCGATGGAGGTCGGGATGTGCGGTGGCTGAGGTCGGGAGAGGGAGCAGCAGCAACTGCACCCGTAGACCCTGGGAGTGGCAACTGCTCCTCGGCTTGTGCGTGTGCCCGCTTATATACGGAGAGCCTCTGCAGCAGCAGCAGCAGCAGCGGCAGCATCGGCAGCAGTATTGCAGTAGCCGCAGCTAGATGGGTCGACAGACTTCACCAAAAGCTGCTGTAGCCTCGCCTACTGCTGCTGCTGCTGCTGCTACTGCTGCTGCAGACCATGGAGGGGCGCCAACATCCTCCAGTACATGTGTACACGAGCCTACCTGCTCCCAACGCTGCCAAAGCTGGTGTTGCTGCTGCCTCCAACAACCAACTACCGCGGCCGCCTGTCTTCTCCAAGGTGTGTACCTGCAACCATTACCTATGTTATTACCATACCAATGGTATTATATCTTATCTTAGTTCCATATTTTATATTATTGAATCTTCCATTACCTATGTTATTATCATAGGTACCTATGTTATCCTCTCCTATCTTAGTTCCATAGTCAATATTATATAATCTTTTGAATAATGTTCGATCGATCTGGGCTTTACTGCAGGAAGAATCTCAATCATTGAATATTGTATAATATTATGCAATATTCAATTCAATATTAAATTCTATTGATCTCTAAAATTACGCTCAACTATAAATATTTGCGCACCACAAAAGTACAAAATCAATTTCTCCACTTCGTTCATCCGATACCTCTGGTCTTCCGCCACTTGGAAAGAGAGAGTTTTATATGCACATCCAAACATAAATCAGGTGACGCCCAGGTTGTTAAGTTAAGAGATCGTAAGTTCATCAGCCAATCATTGACGGCCTTTCAAGCAAAATCCACCAATCATAGACAAGAAAATAGAGCGTACTAAGCACATACTTACGTTCAGTAACGAAGAGTCATTACACTCGATGACCCAGGAGTCATTGTAATGACCCAGGAGTCATTACACTCGAGTTAGAGTTATTTTGGTTCAACTTGGCCACCCGATCGTAGGATGAAAAGCGTCTGGTCTGAATAAAGTTCCAATTTTTTAGCCACCTGAGAGAATGATAAGTTTTGGTCTGGCCGAGTCATATCGAGCTTGCAAGCTGCCCAGAGGCTGCCGTTCAAGCCCGGCCGCAGCGGACATTAGCGGCTGATTTACATGCTCCCCGAGTCCTAGGCGACACATATTGCGTAGTCGGTATGCATTCAAATTATTTAGGGCAGGAAGTGAACGCATCTACGAAATTAGGATTGATCATTTCCATAGGGTATGAACGCGTAGCTGGCAAGTATTTTTTTATGTATGTGTCTGTATTTTGCTGTTCAATACAAATATCGGCTGACTGCATGATACAAATATCGTCCTCAGTACCTTCAGGGGGAAGTTAGAAATACAGAAATATTCTTTAAAAACGGGCAAATTTTTTAATGTCCAGCCAGTTTTGACTCATTTTTCGTCAACGTATGAACTTTAGTCGCCTTTAACATATTGTTCAGTCCAAGGTAAAATAGAAAATGTTTTGAAAATTAAAAGGACACAAAATTGTCGTTGACATGAGATCTGCGCTCAAACGAAAGTCGCGGATTCTCAAGTCAAATTTTGAGCTCTTTTTTTTCCGGTACAGATATTTTGAATACATGATTTTTCTGGTAACATGTGCACCTTACAAAACATACCTCCTTCGTAGGAATAACACAGTATTTAGATATACTCCCTCCTCTGTAGGAATACCGCAGTATTTACGATACGTACACTCCATCCTCAGCAATAACACAGTATTTACGATACACTCTCTCCTCCTTAAGAATACTATAGTATTTATAGACACACTCCTTCCTCCGTAGGAATAATATACACTTCATCCTTCGTAGGAATACCCCAGTATTATCTCGAACGCCGCCGCTAGCAATATCGCCACTCATTCTAATATCTGCGACAAAAGCTCGACCACTTGGCATTCTTCAGGAATTGTTTACTCAAGCAAAAGCCTTGCTGGAAATTTGTCACGTATTCTCAAATATGCGAGAAGAAAGGCAGGGATCGGCGCAGCTTGCTGCTCCCAAAACTTATGCTGACTTTGCTATATTTTCAACGAGCCTTCAGGCGGTGCTGGAGTTTTGTCAATGCGAGATTCGTCCTTAAAAATGAAACTGTTTGAAGGGAACTCCGCTGTTTTATTTGCTTTCGATATTATTGTCTCGTATTTGTTTCAATATGCGGAATTTTGTTGATAATATGTGTTTTAATATTGACGTACAAAGTGTGTGGTATCGAAGCGGGTTTGTGATTTGTCTTATGTATTTTTGGTTAAAATAAATCTAGGTATTAATTACCAAAAGCTATGTAAGTAATATTTGAATATCACTGAAGTAATAGTGCGCTGAAACTTATTTTTTATACTTATCTAGATTTCTCTCTCTTTCCTATAACTAAAGTTGTAGTAAATAAAATCGCCTGCATACGCACTGACAGGATTCAATGAAGCTTGTATAACAATTCCATTTTCAGCAATTTTTACTAATCTCGACAGAATATTGTTGAAATAAGATTTGGTTTAAAAGAGTGGATGCAGAATTCTATTCTGTGAGTTCGTCAGCAACAACCTTTGATTGGGAAGCTCTACTAATTTGAAATGTCAGCCGCTAAAAAAAGTTTGTGTTCCTTATCATTATCCTTAATTGCTCACTGATTTAATAATTAGTTGATTTATGTGTGATATTTCTCGTGATGTTTAAGTAGTTTCATCTTAGTTAACCTCATCAAAATCAATTAAGTCGTAGATGTATGTTACTCTTCAGCCTGTTATTCTTACGAGATCTCGTGTAATTCAACTCCGATTAGAGTTTCCCGAAATGCATTTTTTTAATTACATCGAATCCTCAAATCTCGAACCTGCACTCGGTATCAGATGGTAGGTCGTTCAGGATCGCCTCTGCTTTAGAGCGAAATTCGCATTCTTTGTTTGAAGCCTACATCGACTTGATGGGAAAAGTGATTTCGTCATCAAGTATTTTCCTTTTGTCCCGGAGCTGCGATTAAACGAAGCATTTTGTCTATAGCGTCGTTGCGTGGGTAATTAATGCTTAACAAGCTATACACTTCGAGAAATGTGTCTGATTTTGTCCTAATTGCGATTCGATTTTTGCCCCATTGTGTGGTTCAACATGACCTTGTTTGGCCCGGCATAACTGCATCTCAGGAAGTGTCACTATTTGGACTGCAATTCATTAATTTTTCTGAGTGTTACTCGTGTTGGGAACTAATGCGTTCTCATTTTTCTTTTAAATATATGAGGAAGCGTTTCCTTAGATAATAAATATGCAGTTTAGTGGGCACTTAATCTTTACTGAAGACCCTTTCTGATTTTAGTTAATTAATCTGTTTATTTTTATACCAAAATTGGTAGCTCACTGCTTATTTTTATACCAAATTTGGAAGCTCATTGTAGATTAAACATATCAGTAATTTTGTATATCAAATTAAAGGCTTTTCATTTCATTTCTCTCTTACTAGTTTTGGTATTCAGAATAAATATCTCCTGACACGTGCAGGGAATATGGCCTCGAAGGCTCGGAGTATCTCCAACAAACATTTTCTCTCTAAAATGTGTATTTCTTGGCCGTGCTACAAACGTTCTTGGTTTGTACTGAAAGCTTCAAATAAATTGGCTCTAATGAAATATAAATAAACTTCCGTTACGGTCTTGTTTTCCGAACGCTAATGAGCACTCGTTCTTTTTTCCTTCTCGACGAGCTGTGTTTGAGTTGAAAGTGTTTGAGGAGGATATTCTGCTTATGTTAAATGCTGTGTTTGAGTTGAAAGTGTTTGAAGAGGATATTCTGCTTATGTTAAATGCTGTGTTTGAGTTGAAAGTGTTTGAAGAGGATATTCTGCTTATGTTAAATGCTGTGTTTGAGTTGAAAGTGTTTGAAGAGGATATTC
>NW_025936691.1:583857-709091 GCF_000764305.2 Hyalella azteca | reverse complement strand
GTATGCCACAATGCCACTGTATGCCACCATGCCACTGTATGCCACCATGCCACTGTATGCCACCATGCCACTGTATGCCATCATGCCACTGTATGCCACCATGCCACTGTATGCCACCATGCCACTTTATACCACCATGCCACTTTATACCACCATGCCACTGTATGCCACCATGCCACTATATACCACCATGCCACTGTATGCCATCATGCCGCTGTATGCCACCATGCCACTGTATGCCACCATGCCACTGTATGCCACCATGCCACTGTATGCCACCATGCCACTGTATGCCACCATGCCACTGTATGCCACCATGACACTGTATGCCACAATGCCACTGTATGCCACAATGCCACTGTATGCCACAATGCCACTGTATGCCACAATGCCACTGTATGCCATCATGCCACTGTATGCCTCCAGTAAGTCATGTATTGATTATCGCTGCAGGCGTTCATGTCACTCCGCCAACTGCTCTTGTATTCATTCCACTGCCTTCCTGGTCATTGTGCTGCGTTGTAATTCATTTTATGCCGCAAAATTCACTATTTCAAAGAATTCTTAAAACATTTGGATAATTAATCCATTATTTAAGCTTTAATGTCATGAATAGAAACTATTGAAATATACAGTATATTTGTGAATATGTCTATTTTTATCAGTTATTATCACTGTAGACTTATTCGGTCTGCTCGGCTCTACTTTATTGATCCAATTGTTCATTTCTTTGAACAATTGTTCATTTCTGGGAAGAAGTAGATTATTCCCCAGAGCGGCTCATTTCTACAGCTCGTTATTCCTTTATTGATCCAATTGACTATTCCCCGCGGAGGAATACATTCCTCGTCTCTAAGACGTGCCTCACTTCCGGCTCGGTTTCTGGGAACACCAGTCTAACAAAGATGTGGCCAACGGGGCATGAATAGGAGGTGATGTGATGTGGTATGTATAGGAGGTGATGTGATGTGGTATGTATGTATGAGAGGTGATTAAATAAAGCAATTATAGGAGATTATTTAATAAAGCATGTATTAGAGATGATTTAATAAAGCAAGTGTGGTATTGCGTACTGTTGTACTGTTGTTCTACTGTTGTGCTACTGTTGTGATACTAAGACGGACATGTAGAAGGAAAGATAATAATCTTGTGTTTCTAACATATGTATACGAGATATTGGCATGTATAATATGAACATGTAGAAGATATGATCCAATCTACTGGCACTGGGGCGCCAGCCTGCGCAAGTTATCAGGGTGACTTTAGCTCCTATTGATCTCAGGATAGTGTACTGCTACTGTTGTGCTACTGTTGTTCTGCTGTTGTGCTGCTGTTGTGCTGCTGTTGTGCTGCTGTTGTGCTACTGTTGTGCTACTGTTGTGCTGCTGTTGTGCTGCTGTTGTGCTGCTGCTGTCTCTTATACACATCTAGATGTGTATAAGAGACAGTCATTACACTCGATGACCCAGGAGTCATTGTAATGACCCAGGAGTCATTACACTCGAGTTAGAGTTATTTTGGTTCAACTTGGCCACCCGATCGTAGGATGAAAAGCGTCTGGTCTGAATAAANTCAGCTGTCTCACTGCCTCAGCTACCTCACTGCCTCAGCTGCCTCACTGCCTCAGCTACCTCACTGCCTCAGCTGCCTCACTGCCACAGCTGCCTCACTGCCGCAGCTGCCTCACTGCCTCAGCTGCCTCACTGCCTCACTGCCACAGCTATCTCAGCTGCCTCACTGCCTCACTGCCAGAGCTATCTCAGCTGCCTCACTGCCTCAGCTGCCTCACTGCCACGCGCTGCCTCGTCTCGCCTGCACCTCGTCTCGCCTGCCCCTCGTCTCGCCTGCCCCTCGTCTCGCCTGCCCCTCGTCTCGCCTGCCCCTCGTCTCGCCTGCCCCACGTCTCGCCTGCCCCTCAACTCGCCTGCTCTTAAACCGAATGCTCAGTTTTTCTCTCACAGCTCGCGTCATGAGGCGCGTCTTTATCATCACATTAGCGCGGGCGCTTGAAGCGAGCGTGTTGTGAGCGCCTAGCCTTAATTAACTAGAGCGTTTAATGCGCCGAAGACACGACACTCAGAGAAATTAGCGTATTTTGTCCAAGTAGCGATGCATTTTTGCTTTTGTGTCGTCATGACTATTTTGCCCGGAAAAAACGATCATTAATGCTACTTCCGCTCTCTGATCGTGCTGTTGGTGAGAAAGTGTGTCACTTTCTGGACGATACGGCCCATACATTTTTTTTTGAGCGTATAGACCAGCGAATGAAATAAAGGACGACTACCGAAATATACTCTGCAGCTCTTCGCGCTGTTATATTATTGAGCTTTTATCATTTATCGAGTAATCAAAACATAGTTGAAATAATAGTAGCTAAATAATAGCAAATACTACGTTATTTTGTTATTTTGTTCCAGGTGCGTACTAGTTTGGAATTTAAAAGGTTGGTAGGTTGTATTATTTTCGGGATACTTAATAATTTAAAGCATCAATCATTTTCCCCTTGTTTTGTTATTGAAAACTCTTCAGATATATAAACACCGTCATCATTTTCAATTGAACTAGAGTTGTCATTTACAATTAAATTTAACGTCATTCAAATAAATGCCAGAAAATGAATGTGATTTGAGGAATAAATGACCTCTGTTGGTTAATAAAATGACTAAAGTATCATTTCCAATACTAGAAACTTGCTATTATTTTTTAATTTACCATATACCCTTTAGTCCTTGACCAGTCTGTACGTACACCTAATATAGAGGTATATATAATATAGACGTATACATTCTAGATATAAAGCTACATGACGTTTACCTAGTATACATTTATACCTAATATCGACTACACATTCCAAATATACAACCTTGTGACGTATACTTGTCTGCTCTCGGCAGCCGACCTCGGGCAATTGAATATCAGAACTTTTCGGTAGAAACTTCTTCTGCTCAGCGCTCCGAACTTATCAAATTTCCAAAAGTTCGTGACATGCCCGAGAAAAATGCATAACACCGTCGATCCCGGCCAGAACGTATTACTTTTACCTGCGCGGACGTCTAACCTGTCGAGTTTTTCCTGAAAATATACAGGCTCGAATTTGCGAACAAGTTGCGGCCATTAGTTTAAGAGCTGTTCACTCCTGACATTTGGATGACGTTTCGTGTAGCTGGAGAGTTCTGTTTTGTCTGTGTGGGTTGAGGACTTCTGCTTTTTCTGTGTGGGTTGAGGACTTCTGCTTTTTCTGTGTCGGTCGAGGTCTTTGGTTTCTTTGTGGACTGTAAATTGTATCGCCCTCTATGTGGGCTGAGGACTTCTGTTTTTTTTTTCTGTGTGGGCCAAGGACTTCGGTTTCTTTGTGGACTGGAAATTTTATCGCCTGCTCTGTTGGCTGAAGACTTCTGCTTCCGTGTGGGCTGGAGAGTTCTGTATGTGGGATGAAGAGGACTTCTGCTTCTGTGTTGTGTGGAGAGTTTTTTCGCTTACTGTGGGTTAGAGAATTATCTTACTTCTGTGTTGGTTGAGGACTTCTTCTTCTTTGTGGGCTGAAAATTTCTTCGCCCTCTGTTTGGGTTGGAAATTTTTTGTTTTTACATGAGTTGAAAAGTTATTTTGCTTCTGTGTCGGTTGAATATTTCTGTTCCTATGTAGGTTGGAAATTATTTTTTCGGTTGTATGTTGAATGGGTGAAAAGTTCTTCCGTTCCTGTTGGGGTTGAGCTACAAAGCGTAAAGTTAATGAGAATACCAAGCTCTATTAAAGTAAGGATCACTGACGGCGGTAAAAATTTTAACTTCCATAGAAGTAATTTTGAACATTCAAATGTTTTTAAATGTTATGTTAGCATTTGGAAAGTTTTCAAAATCTGATGTCAAAGTTACTTTTTTGTTTTTTAACACTCTTTAGTCAACGAGTTTGCAAACAAATAAATATTTTTTATGGAGTTTACCTTCAAACAATCTAGAGTATACAATACAAGATGTCGTTAGCCTCTTTTTGTTTGGTTTGCAGTCAAGTGAGTGGCGGAAAAATAATAATAATTAAAATAATAATAAAGACATTTCGGCGTCTTTATTTCAAGAGATTCTTCTTTATGGACAGCATAGTGCATCATGCACGGTTTGCCCGTTAATTGAGAATAATATAATTATAATCTATTATTTAATAGTTTAATATAAATAATGGCAGTAAAGACATGAAAAACAAATAAAATTATATACAGATTTAGAAACAAATAGCTCCTCAAAATGCAGCGTTTTTGACTAGGGAAAAACGTATATTCGGAAAGTGACGATGGTGTTTTTCTGTTGCGCCAAACATCTGTTCTAACTGAAATATTTTCACTTTATTTTTTCTGTGTTTCAAAAATTCTCATATCCAATGACTTGCTCACATTTTTGTACAGTAAGTTTGATATAAATAATATCTGAATATCATCATTACGAGAATTTATTACCTCGGAGTAACATCAAATTATATTCTTAATATTTTTGAAACCAAGCGTATTTATATTAGTGAAATTTTAAAGCAAAGTATAACACGAATATTATATTTAAATATTTTAATTATTATGTAACACGAATATAAAATATACTTGAAGTATATTTTAAGTACTACATCGAATATATCGAAATGATCTGAGCTGCGTCTAAAGTTAGGCTCCAGCAGCGGCATCAAAACTTTTGGAACTTACAACTCGGGTTAATACGGGCCGAAATAATAATACGGGACCTTGATACCGGACCGATGAGGACACTTGGCGCCGGATTAATACGGAAACTTGACGCAGGATTGACACAAAAACTTGACGTGGGATTGATACGGAAACTTGAGATGAAGGAGGCTAGGGATGATGATGGACGAGCAGTAGCTGATGGCTGTAGGATGTATTTTTTGCTGCAGTAATATTACTGGACCTTGATGTGGTCTGCTGCCAACCAAGGCTGTGGGAGATTTATTTCGTATTGTTTCGTCTTTTTTAAACGTCTTGAAGACTAATTTTTTATTGTTTGTAGCGTATTTTTAAAGTAAAAGTTATTGTCTTGTGAAAATAGTACCTGGAGTTGAAGTCTAAAATGGCCATTTCATTTAAAAAAAGTATGGGTACAAGTTCTTTGATATTATTTATTAATGCGTACTCTTAAAAAATGTGTTGATGTGCTTCAAGCCACGTTATTTAATTTTGATTTGTGATGAACTACGACTACTGCTAACTCGTTGATTGCTAACTGATGTCAACATTTCTGTTAAATAAAAATTTAGCTACCGTGTTGCCTTCGTTATGAAAACCCTGCGAATATTCCAGCTCCCTCATTTAAAGTCTACGGATAAACAAACAGATATTTAATTATCTATGCTCATAATATACATATACTAAACTTTATAAACATATACTTTATCCTAGTATACTAATATGTACCCAAATATACGGCCAGTACAAAGCTTTTTCAGGTCAAACATGTGCAGATATTGAAAAATTGAATGTTTTATTACAAACTCTTATATGTATGGGATAATTGCACCTGAGAAATCTTCCAGCATTCAAGTGAGCGTCGAAAAAATCTTTCTATGAACATTGTTCCGTTGTACGCGACGGAAAAATCATTTAATTAAGGTTAAACTATACGAATATTCTATAATTATATTCTATATACAGGGATAGTCGTCTAAAATTATAGTCTATTATGCAGGGATAGTCGATCGGACTCCGCTCTATTTTGGATATTCTACGATGCGACTTTTACTGTCATGATGGGACAGCAGTAAATCATGCGCATATATAAAATCGAACGCCAATTAATTTTTTTGGCGTAGTAGATTAAGGGAGGATCGGCATTTGTGATTTTGTACCTGGCAGAATTTGTACCTGGCAGTCTGAAATCGAAATATTTAAAGAACATATCAATATCAGGTTTTCATGAGACCTTTTCTGTCCCAGTTACAGGATATTTTAAGTAGATGTTATTTTAGACTACGTGACCTTAATTACGTTCCGAAAACCAGGAGCATGTCGTGTAATTCAGTCTCCGCAAGCTCACATATGTATAGTATAGTCGCTGTATATATGTATAGTTACTGTACATGTGTATAGTAACACAGTTTGCTGGTTATGCTCCTGCGTCATCTAACAACAATGTTTTAACAATGCGAAAATTTTTGAGGCAATTTAATTATTTCTCGACTATACACAGTGTGTTATTAATGACGCATGGATAGCATTTTAATGCCCAAGCTATATTTAACGATATTATAGTCTAAAAAATTTCATTTATTAGAATAGGTTCACTCGCTTGCATTGACGTTCATTTGCTTTTGAAGTCGCATAGAAACAAATTATTTCTCAGAAAAATTATTGGCTTCGATAATATTTCATAATAATGTTGCTTCTTCCTGAGAATGCACACCCTAATGCATCATCCCGCTACTAAATAATTCATATTATAAGATTATTTTTTTTACAATTGTGTGTTCATTACTAGCAAATAAAAACAGCAGACTTCACAGAAAACTACCAGATTTTAAGTAATATTTATCTACGTACAGCTCCTGATTGAGCTGGAAAAAATGTGTCCGAATTTCAAGAAACATTGCACAACGGGTTCTTTCAAATAATTTTTAAAAAATAACCATGTAAATACTATGTAGTTATTAAGCAACTACCATGCATCTAATTTTTGTTATTTGCACACATCAACTACTACTAAAAAATAAATATTGTACATATTATACTATTATATCGTATCAAAAACGTTTAGAGATGCATTTCAAATGCCTTTTTCTTGACGTGCTTGGCAATTCGTTTTTAAAAATGTCCAGCTTGTTTAAATTTAGCCATAAAATAGGCACTGGTTCAATATGTAATCTCTTTTGTAACAAGTATTTGTTTACCATGAATCTGGTTACTTGTGGTCAGGTAAATTTATGGTGCGCATGGTCAGTAAAATTTATGGGGACGACCTGAAACTTTTACCGCTGCGCAGTTAATCCTAAACTACGACCAAAAGTTTTGAATGAACTTTTGCTAGCGTGAATGATGGGACGAAACTATGCTCAGCGTACACTGAACTCAACATTAAAGAGAACATGCCTGGGAGACAGGCAGGTTGTTCAACTCAGAGCGAACTCAACATTAGAGAGAACATGCGTGGGAGACAGGCAGGTTGTTCAACTCACAGCGCACAAACATCGTGAACATAGTGAACAACATGAACAACACGGACAACATGAATAACATGAACAACACGAATTGTTGTTATGATGCTGGGGCAGAATATCTGTTCAGAAATACCTCGCAGTGCACTCATTTGGTCTAATTTGAATATTTTGATTATTTTTAGTCTTCCCTGAACTTCAAACTTGCTGTTCCTTCATAGTTTTTTTCTTTTAATATAATAATAAATCAACTAGTGGTCGTTTTGACCGAGTAACAACTACTGAATTTAATAACAATAAAAAATAGGTACAAAATTTGTCATTGATTGATTTTTTGTGGTTATAGCTCAATTTTTTTCTGCTTAGTAAATTGTATTTGGACGCGAGCTTTCTCGAAAATCTACATCGAGAACGAGAAGTGTCACCGCTCTCATTTTGGCTATAAGAAAAGGAGACGCTCGCTACTTTGCTTTTTCCATATTTTGCAAGAAGATGTCTCTAAAGTTTCAGAATTTGCAGTATAGCTGCATGATTTCGTGATCTGCATTTGTGTTTTCGTAAAAACGGTACACGAAGTTCAGTGAAAATTTAATAACGTACTCGAAAAAAGAGTTATCTCATTCGGTATTTAAAGTCTCTACATAAATTATTTCCTAAGCTACATTTGTGTGTTCGTTAAAACGATATATAAAATTCAAAGTATACTTTTAAACAAACTTCGAGCAGAAATAAATCATTCAGTGTTTAATGTCTCTGGGTAAATATAAGGCCCCGCTCATCAGGTCCGAGTTCGTGATGATGAGGCGAACAATAGCCGCCAAATAACCGATACGAGGCCCGCCATTTATCATCAATATCCCTCGGGACATCGGCCTGATCTCCATCATTTGTCGGGGGCCAGAAATTTCCTGCGGGCGACGAGATGTATTGAGTCGCGTCGCTTCACTCAGGGCAATGAGTGGAGTCTTGTCCAGATAGTGATGAGCTTATTGGCCTTGTGTGGGTCATTTTGACACTGTTTGGCCCGTATCAGTGTCACTTTCTCTCTCTGCTCGCGCTGTGGCTAAGAAAGTGTGTCACTATTCGGAAAATATTGTAATCCATTCATTTTTGGAATGTTGACATGACGACGCATTTGGTGGCGTTAATTCGATCGGGTTTTGGTCCGTTGATCAAACTTCTACGCTCAATAAACTCCTTAATAATGAATATATTTATGAATCGACGTTTTATGTTTTAAATATCAATACCAAACGGGATATTTATAGTGAATGTCACGGTGATAAGCATGAGGTGCAAGTATTACTGATAATACTAGCGTAACAATTATGCTGATATATCTGGGAATGATTATATCAGGGACCAAATATGAGCTACACATTTACAATCAAGGTTAAAACTTAGAACGTTAAACATATTCGGTGACAATTTTATATAATTCGGACATGAATTAAATATAATAATTGTCAAGGAGATATAATTTGTGTTGAACCCTGATAAGTTTCGCGATGATTTCGTGATGGTTTCAAAATATTTATTGATATAATATCATTTACCTCTCATTACCCTCTTTTTACCCGCGCCTTGACTGTATTATTATATGAATAAAGGCTTGTAATTCAAATATGGTGACGCATATTTAATTAATTTTTACTCGCGACATATGTGAGGTATTATCGAGAAGCTACTGTTGACAATAACTTTCTACAGTTTAATAAGAACAGATAACAGTATGACAGTTACGCGGGTCGCCTGCCGAAGACCACCACTGCCCAGGATATAATGGACCATCATGATTCCTGCCTTCCGGAACGTAGCCTTCAACACTTCAAGCCGTCCGTATCTAGGCCGTGGGTCGAACCAGCCCTCGGTCGAACGGCCACTTGTCGAAGGACGATAAATTTTGGAACAGAACTATGCTATCTGAAACCTAACCTCAGATGCGGTGAACGTAAAATTACGTAATTTAACGATGCCCGGAAGTCATATTCGATCCGCGGCCTGGTGGTGCACGGCAGGTGGTGGTCAAGGCCGGAAGAGGACAAAGCCGAGTGGTGCACGGCTGATTGGTGTAGGTCCGGAGAGATCCAAGGCGTTCGATTCAGGGTTTATTGGTGCACAAAATTGGTGGTGCACGGCTGTGCTCCCCAGTTACGCTGGATATTATTAATCCCATTCAAATGACACCTAGCGCATAACGAACTTGTTTTGAGGATCGCCCCTGGAGATATTATGTTAGAATTTATTGTGAACGCTACGTAAACCTATTGCGTGATTTTGTCAATGTAGAAGAAAAGATACAATTTATTTAAAAAAACTCATAATTTCGATGCATTGAATTTCTTAAGATTACTACACTAGTCAGTAGTGTTTAACCGAGACATAGTCTCAATCCCCCCAATGAAAAAATCAAGAAATATCTTTGTGGTTTCCATACTTGAAAACACTTAATATTACGTTCTTCGATGTAAAACTAACATGGCGATTATAATAAAAAAATTTGTTCATCGAATCTAAGCGCAAACGTCAAGAGAAAACGGAAAGAATTGTAGACAATAAACACAGGAAACGCCAAGCGCCGTTCATTTTACGGAATAAATTTACGATGCTCTTAAGGATCCGAAGGATTCCTTCCGGGGCATGGAATGGGCGATATATTCCTGCGGTGGGCGCCATATTGGGTCTCGGAGTATGGCTCCCATCATTCTTGCGGTGGGCGCCATATTGGGTCTCGGAGTATGGCGCCCATCATTCCTGAGGTGGGCGCCATATTGGGTCTCGGAGTCTGGCACCCATCATTCCTGAGGTGGGCGCCATATTGGGTCGCGGAGTCTGGCTCCCAACAGTGCGAGTCGGTGTTGCGTTGTTTACCAGTTTCTCGATAATCGATCTTGAGGAACCAATTTGCAAGATAAATAATAAATATGTAACCTGAGCAATAAAATTGAGTAACAAAATTTGGTAGAATTAGGAACAAGTGTAGAACATTGATTCGATTTCACTTCGCTAAGATGCAACAAAGTCGTTTACATTTTTTTGACTTGTTTAGTGGCCTATGATAGATTTTTATCCTTCGAATTTGTCTGATTCGATGCAAAATTGTGCAAAGAAGCCGAAACAAAAGCCAAAAAGTTGCCTGGACTGTAGTAGACGAAGCAGACAACAAGTTTTGCAGGGCATGATGAGTGTGAATAATTAATGAATAAATATTATGCTATTGTTATGTGAGAATATTATTGAATATTTATTGTACGATTATTCACCCGCACTGAGATAAATGAAATGGGTCATTTAATAATAATAATAATAATAATATTAATAATAATAATAATAATAATAATAATAATAGCGGTTTCAGCGTTATTAGGCTGTAGGCCTGTCGCCGATTCTTAACATCGCAGAACATTCACAGCATTTTACGGTCTCGAACTCACAACTCACTGCTACAATTCTGCTGTGCTTGCCGCCCGGCCTCCTCGCCGATTCTGACCAGAAACTGGCGCACAGAGCTGGGATCGAACATGCGCCTCTCTGCGCCAATCTTAGGACTCTGAACTTTAACCACTGGGCCACCCTGCCAGATAGTGACACACATTTTGTCCAGATAGTGACACATTTTCAGAACTTTGCACTGATACACCTTTTTGCCGGACCAAACCGGTTCAGGATGACCCACAAAAAGGCAACAAGTGCCTCGCTATTTGTTCAAAGATACCTCATATTTCCCTGAGTGTATCGTTCTGGCAATATGGCGACTAAGACGCTTCCGCTGATACGAAAGATTTATTGCCGTGGCGTTGGGAGAGCCATTCAGGTTGAGAATGAGCTACGGTCAATCAACATTCATCATGAATGATTGCCCTTATGCATGCCTATTTTAGACCCTCGGTCATTTCATACCCTGGCAAATTTCCTGGTAAATTCCCTGCGATGAATATTCTTCCTGGAACGACGCTATTATTTCAGCCAGAGATACGCCAGTCTAAATGGAAATAAGGTAAAACCTGTGGAGTTAGGGTAATTTCTGCCATTTTATGTCGTTGCAAGCGCAGATAATTTCGCTAACTCAAATTTGGAAAAATATCGGCGTGGCGTCACATGACAAGGGTTCTTGGCGTGGCGTCACATGACAAGGGTTCTTGGCGTGGCGTCACATGGCAAGGGTTCTTGGCGTGGCGTCACATGACAAGGGTTCTTGGCGTGGCGTCACATGACAAGGGTTCTTGGCGCTACCTGACGTAGAACGAGCACCAAGACGCTTATTTATCGGGCTAAACTAGGTCAGGATTACTCACTAGGGCTAAAATTACGTCCATAATTGGATTGAGTCCCACTCCTCTTTATGAGTGCATGGTTCTGTATGAGCTCGCGAGCTGTTCTTAGCAACAAAGTGTGCAATATGAATCGCTATTTGGAAAAAGTCTAACTCATTTCTGTGAGTGAATGGTTCTATCATAGCTTAGCATTGTTCTTAGCAACCTAAGTTGCAACAAGCATCGTAATTTGAACAAAATTTCCTTCATTTCTCTGCGTGAATGCAGCAGGATCAGTATGGGCTCGCAAGCTGTCCCTAGCAACATGATGCGACAATTAAGCCATAACGAGATCAAGTTACCACCAATAGCTGAGAGCTGATGAAGCTGCATCGCCCATCTGGGGTGAACACCTCACTTGGGCCGTGCTCAGTTGAGGGAAAATAGGAATTTTTGAAATATGAGTTCTTGAAATATGAATTCTTGAAATTGAAATTTTTTAAATATGAATTCTTAAAATATGAATTCTCGTAGTAAGAATTTTTAAAATAAGAATTCATAGAATATGAATTCTTAAAATATGATACAATTGCGTGTACTGTGTGTTTGTGCTGCGAGTAAAAAAGTATGTCGCTATTAGGACAAAACATTCATTATTTCTAAGTTACCAAGTGTGACTATATCTACTGGTAGACCAGCTATGATCTTGTGGTAGCCAATCCCAGTTTAACTGATATTAAAGCAGATTAATTGTTATTTATTTCACAAACTTACATGCAGCCGACTCCCTGTCCAAAGATGTTAAAACTTAACAAATTTACTTTACAATATGAGAGATTAAGTCGTGGCTATAATTTCTCAGGGCTGAGGGGTGAACATTCCACTCATTCCTGATGGCGAGGAATATTTTCCCTCACCCCTGATGGCGGGGAATATTTTCCCTCGCCATTAATGACGAGGAACATCCCTCATTCCTACAAAGAAGTCCCGCGATGCCAATTATCAACCTAATGGAGAACTAATTGCGGTGCGGTCGCTAATTTCCTGTCGGGCGGCGCTCGATCAAAGCATGAAAATTTAAATCGAAAATTCGCATTTGCTTCGCTTGATGAACGCCGCGCTCTTCAGAAGTCGTGTCGAGGAACTGACTTTTAATTTATTTTCTTACAAACATAAGTCGTGTCGAGGAACTGATTTTTTTATTCCTTAACTCATCTCACTTTGAATATATTTTTTATTTTATGAGCGTATAAGTTTACATTTTAATGAATCGATGTATAAATAACACTTCACTAGCATGTTGGCAATTGACCCAGGATAAATTGTATGTATACCTTAACTGCTGTATGCATGATTGATCAATGTAGATCAATGCTACGTTCGTTCTCTGCACGTGCTTTGGGTAAGAAACTATGTAAGTATTTGGACAATGTGACCCCCTTCATTTTCTGAGTATTTTCGGTACGACCATCACGGTCCAAGTCACAACTTCCTACGTGGCGTGATTACTGAGTCCTACGGGGAGATCCTTTGACGGCGGATCAGTTCACAGGATCTTTTGAGGCTCGCCTTCATTACGGCCAGACCCTCAGATCCCAGGCTTAGGGATCTTCAGATCTGATATTATGTGTCACTGATCTTCCTGCTTCCTGTATTATGTGACATACACGGAAAGATCAATGTGCTATATATTGTCTAAACATGACGCACTTTCGCATTCGCCCTTTCTGCATGTAGCGCTGATAAGCTCTTTTTCCGGGCATGACTGGGTCTGGATGAAACATATAATGGAGAAAATGCATCCCAACCCTAACAAATTCGGGGACCGCCTATGCTTCGGCAGAAGAGTCACAACAGTTGGCCTAAAGTTATTCTGGGTCTGCTTGGCCACCCGATCGAAATCATCTTCTTGTCAGAATTTCCTTTCCGACTTTATAGTCGTCTGAGAGTATGACAAGGGTCGGCCGAGCCGAGTCATATACCGAGCTAGCAATTAAACTGCCTAATTAAGCTTGCTCTTCGAACCCTGAGCCGAAGCGGACATAGAGAAGCTGATTTACAAGCGGTCCGAGTCCTAGGCGGCCCTAATGCAGGGTCGCGCACGTCTCAAAATTTTGTTAGGGTATTTGCCCAAAAACTCATTTCTCTGAGTGCATGTTTCAGTATATTTTGGCGCCCTGAACGACGACACTCTGGAAGTTTTAGTTCATCAAATATAATTTATTGTGGTTAGAAGTTGAATGACCATCTAACATTCGAGTATAACCCTCAAATTTACCTGCATACGTTTTAAACTAACTGGTAGAAGAATTTTAATTGCAATAGGCGTAACTAAATGTGTCCATAGTATCATTATACGATATGATAATTCTGATTCAAGAATTATGAATATATGTATGGTATTTTACATTAATACATGCATAAATACATTGAATTTTGTGTGTGCGAGACATTCATAGCAAATGCTGTTGTCTTTGTTGACTTTATTTAGAACTTTTAGGTGGAAAAGTTGAGCTCTGTTTTTCCCGAAGCCTCGTTTGCTAACAATAGGTTAGTTGTTTTAAAAATATTTCATTCAAATTCTAGGCTAAAATATCTTCTTGTGTTTCCTTTAAGGCAATAGTGGTCTTAACTAGCCTTATTATTTTATAATTTTTCTTCTCGACAGTGAAATAGCTGTTCTTACATGCAATTTCGTGTAAAAATCGTCAAGCCTGGTTCTTCATTTTATATGTGACAAAATTTTTACACACGCGAGATAAGAGGATTAGATCGGCCTTATCCCTATCCGTCTTGCCAGCTTCTGCGCCTCGTACGCACAGAGAAATGAGTGAGTCTTTGTCCTAATTGCGATGTGATTCTTACTCTTATGTGGATAATCCTAGGGCCATACTTTCAAAACTGGCTAAGTGAACGTAAGTACTTACGCACTATTTTCTTGTCTGTGATTGGTGGATTTTGCTCGAAAGGCCGTCAATGATTGGCTGATGAACTTACGATCTCTTAACTTTTTTTGAAAGTATAGGACCCTGGCCCAGTTTGATCCAATAAAAGGGCGCATCAGTGCTACGTTTGCTCTCTGTTTATGTTGTGGGTAACAAAGTGTGTCAATATTTGAACAGTATGACCTGTTCATTGTTCTGCATATGCTTTTCTTTCTCGAGGCAACATTGCCTGCGCATCATGTCGTGAGCTGCAACATTATAATGTTTACTGAGGAATATTTTATTCGAGCTTACATTCCTAAATTCTTCAAAAGTCAATTATTCATTAATGATTATCAAATCTGAGAAATTCAAAGTTGAGCACGACTATAAAGTAACGAACTGTAATGCAGCAAAAAATCGCACCTCAATGAAGCGAATGAATGATGTAGGACATAATAAATAATAGCATATAACGATTAACGCATTAACAGCTCAAATGCTTTCTCTCATCACAATAATTCTTGCTCTATGGTAAATCTGTGCCTAGGTTAATTCTCACTCTAGGGTAATTCTTGTTCCAGGGTAATTTCCGTTCCGTGGTAATTATTGCTAAATGGTAATTCTCTCTCCATGGTAATTATTTTTTCATGTTAATTCTTTCTCCGTGGTAATTCTCGCTCTAGGGTGATTCTCGTTCATGGTAATTCTCGCTCCTTG
This sequence comes from Hyalella azteca, assembly GCF_000764305.2. Lineage (NCBI taxonomy): Eukaryota > Metazoa > Arthropoda > Malacostraca > Amphipoda > Hyalellidae > Hyalella > Hyalella azteca. The sequence continues at coordinate 694,048 of NW_025936691.1, read as the reverse complement.
GTAATTCTCACTCATGGGAAATTTTCTACCTATTGTAATTCTCGCTTTAAGGTCTATGGTTATTCTCGCACCATGGTAATTCTCTTTCTAGTGCTTTTTTCTGTCTATTATATTTCTTTCACTAGAGCAATTCTCACTGTAGGGTAATTCCCTCCATGCCTGTGACGCAGTCAACGCGTGTACGTCGCGGCTGCCAAGATCGCAGCTGAAATAAAATCTCGGAGAATTTTTTTTCTTAGGCTGAATTTTTTTCTTAGGCCTCGCCCATTTTTTGTGCGACGTTCCTGGGCTCTCGCTATTCACCAAAACCGCGACAAGCTCGCGCAAAAATTCATGCTTCTCATGCCAATATTCACGGGCAACGCTGCTTTGGAACGTGATTGCGGTTTGCAATTGAAACCTGGCCAGGGTACGAATTTTCGGACCGCATAAAGAGACTGAAAGAAACGCTTGAATTCATATTTTTCCCAGTGGTAGGATATAGAAGACAAGATTAATCGAATTTTCAAACGTTTACAATGCCCGATTCTTTACTTCGTTCGTTGATTATTTTTATTTATACATTTTGAACAAATGTTAGGAAATTGAACTTGAAATCATATGACAGTTATATTTTGGTTATGGCTCTCCAGGCAAATGACGTTGTATCAACGTTGATTACGTGTTGATTTCGCTGAAACAACGTGATTTTAACGTCACAAACCGGGCAAGGCTTGGATATTTGAAAATGTCGAACGCGCGGAAAGCATGAAGCGCTCAACAGATTCACATCCATGCAGGCTTCCTTATAGGAACTCATCCACGCTGTTGAAAAAAATATAACTCAGTACTCACTGCAGTGAGTGACAGAGAGCGCATTTTCTCGTCGACGAAAACGTGAAGTCACGGACGGACAGACAGACGAACATGGCGAGCACAATCGGGCATTTTTTCCATAACTGAGAAAAAGCGCTAAAAACGGAGATAAAATGCATGGAACGTCGCTTCAGTGGCCGTCAACGACGTGAAATAAAACCACATCGTATTTTTTGTAACTTTACATTTTTTGAAACTTCAACCCCATTTTCAACCCAATCATGGCCGAATTTTGCGAAAAGGCACCCCACTAAAAACACCAGTTCGACCATTTTTACACCGTTTCTTAACTGCGCGGGGAATCTCCTGCTAATTCCCCCGCATCAATTTCATAATTGCCATATAACAAATAAAGCTTCTATTTGATGCCGCTAATATTGAGGTGATACTCCACTTAACAAGAGATCAATAGCTGTCACGTCTCCATTACTGGAGATACGTTGTTGTCGTCTCAATGGCAAGGTAATTGACGTTGATTTCGTTGGAACAACGCTTAATTAACGTTATTTCAACCTCAAATGCCTGATGAGAAAAGTTGGTGTAAATAAGATAGGGCCACGCCCGACAAAGTCATGTAGAAATGAAATGTGTTAATTTTGTACATTATTTTCCATGTACTTTCAAACTGATTTTAAAATCAAATTAATGCATGTAGAAACGGTCACTGCACCAAGTTTTGTGGAATTGAGAATTAAAAAATGCTGGATGTGTTATTATAAAGTAAATGTTAGGCAGGGGGAGTTGTTTGTGATAAGAAGGCTAACCCTGCGTAGCCTTCTTAGTTCCACGTTTTATTCGGTAATATCCCGATTACTTCAACGTTACCTTGATTACCTCGGCAGTATTACGATTACCGCCGCACGGTCCCGATTACCTCGCCCATATCCCAATACCTCGGCAATATCTTGATGCTGCATGAGTGGCAGATGGCGTGCTGATATATTATTATATTATTATACATATTTGAATCGTAGGTGACTAGACCTGGCGAAGAGCGATATCATATAGCGCTCATATTGTAACACTTAAAGTCTTAAAGTCATCCTAAACTGAAAGCTCATTCAAATCATTGTATAAGTGAAAGCTCCTTACAACATATGTTTCCAAATTTGAATCAAATAGGAATAAATGACTTAAATTACATTTAAGTAGTTAATGTAATTAACTACTTATGTTACATTAAGTAGTTAATGGGATACGGATTTGGTGATTTCTGGTTTATTTTTATGCTCAGAATCCTACGTTAACTTATAATCAATTATTTAAACTAGGCTGCATTGGAATATTATATTGTGACGGTTTGAAACATGGGCAGAGATGGCTAACAAACAAGGATTCAAACCAACGCTCAAATTAAAGCACTTAGAACTATAATATTACCTTCTATTGCTGCTGAAAAGGGACAATAACAGCCTCGTTGTTATGTGTTATTGCCTGCGGATGTGACACCAAATTTACATGGAATTGCTTCAATTTACACGTAAATTGCTACCGGAAATCGGATCGCAACGCGCTCGTGAAGTGCAATTCCGGCCCGGAAGAGGATGCAATTTTTTGCCTACAATCTTTACTTGCAATCTTTGCCTACAATATTTTCCTGTCCTTCCTTATATATACGACATCTTTACCTCCGTCGCATGGAGCTGCCAAGTATGCAGCTAGTTTTGATTGTTTTTATTTACCGGTGTCATTTGAATTCTTTTCAGCTCAATGCAAATTAAAGGTTAATTATACATCAAATATACGGTACTGAATTTCTCATACTCAAAACAGTCAAAATATTAGTAATAAATAACATTAAACCTATTTATTTAATGTTCTTGGTTCAGAACGACTCTACCTAAATTGCAGTCTGTGGCAGTATGCCAGTCTGTGGCAGTATGCCAGTCTGTGGCAGTATGCCAGTCTGTGGCAGTATGCCAGTCTGTGGCAGTATGCCAGTCTGAGGCAGTATGCCAGTCTGTGGCAGTATGCCAGTCTGTTGCTGGCAAACATAGTTGTCAACCCTTCAGGCATATTACATTGAATCAACGTTGAATACAAGTTGATTTCGTTGAAACAACAAAGTTAAATCAATGTTATTTCAATGTCAGATGCCTGGTGGAAAAGTACAGGCCAAAAATCTATTGAATTTATTCGTTGCCAAATGGCAAGCTTTGCGGTCGCGGTCTCGCGAGCTTCATTTGAATGTTTCGGCTGCCGCTACGGAACTTCCCGCAAAAAATGAGCTCACGACAAGAAACTTTTCCGGAACTTCCTCTACTATCTATCCAATCTATCGCGCTCTGCTGCAGCGATAGTACAATGTTCTGCATTTAATGACACAGTAGCGCGCGATGAAAATAATATAAAAAATTACATGCGTATATTGGGGAAAATGTGTATGTTTAAACTACATACTATATAGGCCCTGAAGTAGATATGATTGCGTGGAATGAAAAATTTTGAAATACAACGAAAGTTTTATAGCTAAATCTATGCAGTTCCCTTTAAGTAGAAATAGTGTTGAAAATTCAGAATAAAGTTAGAGCTTTATATATCATAAATATAATATATGATATAATGTATAACATTAAATACGATTCATGGATATTTGCTGCATAAACTTTCATGCAATCAACCTTTTCTCAATGACGGTAAATCGAAACAGGTTTACTTAATAAATCGATAGGTAAACATGCAGCATATCATAATTCTGTGATTGTATAATGAAAAGCCGTTAATTACACAATGATAATTTAACACAATAAAACCTTAGCAATAATCTCTTGTATTTCATGGCCAGATGGAGGCCCTGGTGAGAGAGATGCAGGACCCCGACACCGGCATCCCCATACGCAGCCAGAAGCTCTTCCTTACCTCCATCCCCTCAGCCTTCATGGGTGAGTATCTCCCCCACCTTCATCCCCTCAGCCTTCATGGGTGAGTATCTCCCTCACCTCCATCCCCTCAGCCTTCATGGGTGAGTATCTCCCCCACCTTCATCCCCTCAGCCTTCATGGGTGAGTATCTCCCCCACCTTCATCCCCTCAGCCTTTGTGTACAGGTAATGGTATGTTTTGTGTACAGGTAATGGTGTGTTGTGTGTACAGGTAATGGTATATGTTTTGTGTACAGGTAATGGTATATGTTTCGTGTACATGTAATGGTATGTTTCGTACTTTGTTCATCAAAGATTAAAATTTCCATCTCATTTTTTTCGAGGTCATGAAAATTTATCAATATTTGACATTTTCTGATTATATTTGTATTATTATTTTACTTATTACCGTGTGTGAATTAATTTTGTAATTTTCATTTTTCTTATTATTGTTTTTGAATTACATAAGTAATAAATGTAGCATAATTAGTTATTTGTTAAGCAATGTTTCCATAAGTAATAAATGAAGCATAAGTAGTTATTTATTAGGTAATGTTTCCATAAGTAATAAATGAAGCATAAGTAGTTATTTATTAAGTAATTTTCCCATAATTAACAAATGAAGCATAAGTAGTTATTTATTAAGAAATGTTTTCATAAGTAATAAATGAAGCATAAGTAGTTATTTAATAAGTAATGTTTCCATAAGTAATGAATGAAGCATAAGTAGTTATTTATTGAGTAATGTTTCCACAAGTAATAAATGAGGCATAAGTAGTTATTTATTAAGTAATGTTCCCACAAGTAATAAATGAAGCATAAGTAGTTATTTATTAAGTAATGTTTCCACAAGTAATAAATGTAGCATAAGTAGTTATTTATTAAGTAATGTTTCCACAAGTAATCTTATACACATCTAGATGTGTATAAGAGACAGCACCTCCATCCCCTCAGCCTTCATGGGTGAGTATCTCCCTCACCTCCATCCCCTCAGCCTTCATGGGTGAGTATCTCCCTCACCTCCATCCCCTCAGCCTTCATGGGTGAGTGCATACAATTTTTCAACCAAAGACTTGAATCAATTATTGCCTTTGGGACCTGGAAATGTACATATGGAAACATCAATGTTAATTAATTATCTTTACATTTTCTTTCACATAATCAACAGGGAAACATGTAATTTATTTAGTACTATGAGACGCGCATCTTCAAGTGTTTACATCTTTAATTTCGTAATAAATAATGACCTTCTACTTAACCATCTTAATTTGTTACTCGAGCTAATCATTACAAACTTTTATCATCAGGGTATACTGCACACACTGTATATATCCCGAGACATTTGTTCCAAGTTTACAAAGAAATGCAACGCACATCATCTGTGTTAATTTTTTATGCGCGCACAATTTCGCAGACTGTTGAGCAATATTTATTTGCAATTGCATCCACATTCTAAAACGCAAAACCTTACATTTTCTACTGCTTTTTTTTCTGTTTAAGTTTTTCAATGTTATCTGCAACATTGACCACGTGAAGATTCTTTTTCGAAATTTGTTCATTATTTCTGCAATAAAATGTCTAATAATTTGTTTTGTTATTGAAGTAACGCATTATATTATCAGTTGAACTTTATATTCTTTAATTGAACCTATTTATTAGTTGGTTTAATAGTATAATAAATACTATATAATTATAATAAAATTGCTGATGAAGTACAAGTTCCCTTAGTAAATTGAATGTTTAGAGATAAGTTATGCTTCGTGATATTATGCCACTCACCACAACATTACCACTCATGACTCACCACTCAGAACTCACCATTCATCTCCCATCACTCACCATCCATCATTCAACACCCATCACTCATCACCCACCACTCACCGCCCATTACTCGCCACTCATGACACTCTACTCATGACTCACCCTCACCACTCGTGACTCACCACCCATCACCCACCACTCATGACTCACCACTTATGACTCACCACTCATGACTCACCACTCACCCCTCACCACTCCCCACTCACCACTCACCCCCCACCACTCACTACTCCCCCTCCCTCAGGTTACGATCTGGTGGAGTGGCTCATGGAGCGCCTCGACCTCGAGGACTCAGGTGAATATCCTGCACAAATGCGTCCTTGAAGTTACATCTGACGAATGTTTCTCAGAGAATTTGTTTAGCTAATTTGTTGAGAGCAGCGCAAACTGTTGAATTTCACCAATAATGCGCAAATTATGTTGATTTCCTTTGTGTTGACTAATAATTGAGAGGATCTTTGATCAAAGTTTCTTGTTATTTTCTGTACTTTTTAGTTGAGTATTAGCCAGTATATACATATATATACAAATTTATCGTGCTTAGTAGAGTGTGGTATGTTTTGTGTACAGGTAATGGTGTGTTTTGTGTGCAGGTAATGGTATGTTTTGTGTACAGGTAATGGTATGTTTTGTGTACAGGTAATGGTATATGTTTCGTGTACAGGTAATGGTATGTTTTGTGTACAGGTAATGGTATGTTTTGTGTACAGGTATAGGTTCCAGGTGAGCTCCCCCTACTCCTCCCCTACTCCTCCCCCTACTCCCTCTACAGGTTCCAGGTGAGCTCCCCCTACTCCTCCCTCTACAGGCTTCCCCTTACTCCTGGACCGCTACGTGTACTTTGGCTGCTACGTGTACTTAAACTCCTTTTGATAGTCCCATCACATTTCAGAAGACTCTCTTTCCCTCGTCTCCTGTTCATCCTCTTTTCCGTGTGTGTCCTGCGCATATATCTCCTGCAATCATGTGTCACGCGTATACAGGGTCCGCCATTTTTATGGCAACGCATGTTCTTTGTTATTTCTCAATGAAACAAACAGGTAAATTGTTTTTTTATTGGATGAGCTAGTAGCCAAGAATTACCTACACAATTCTCAGACATATTTATTCAATATGACCACCCTTATTTTTAATGACGGCCTTCAATCTACGCGGGAAAGCTTCACAGGAGACACGCAGCATTTCTATAGGAATCAAGTCCCATTCTCGTGTCAATTTAGACTTCAAACTATCCAAAGAATCATGAGGTGTTCTGCAGACCCTACTATCTGAAATAGCCCACACAGAAAAGTCAAGAGGATTCAAATCAGGGCTTCTTGAGGGCCATTCACTTTTGCTAATGAACGCTGGGATGTGACCCTGAATCCAGTTTTGGGTCATGTTTGAGCCATGTGATGGGGCAGAGCCTTGTTGAAAACTCCATGGTGAGCCTTTAAAGTGTTTACGGGCCCAAGGTAACAACTCAGCTTCCAAAATGTCCGAAATGTTTCGCTGACTGTTCAATTTCACTCCTGAGGGGACAAATACTAGTGCGGACCTCCCGGTGGCGGTTACCGCGGCCCAAACCATCACGGCCCAAACCATTTTGACGTCGTGTTGCTGTTCTGGTTGCCACAGATCCATTCCGACTCCAAACTCTGTCATTTTGACGGTTAACGCTTTGTTCAATGTCAAATTTTTTCTCGTCACTGAACACCAAGTTGGGCAGCGTGTCATCCTCAATGAGATCCAGAATGTGCTGGCATCTTTCGAGCCTCATTTGTTCATGACGGTCTGTTAGTTCATGCCTTATTTGCATCTTGTAAGGGGAAGTTTTGAGGTCATCTTTGAGGACTCTACGCATTGATGTCTGACTGACTCCTGCTTCTGCAGCCAATTTTGCAGCTGAGCGACGAGGGTTTCTCCTCAACTTCTCCCTTGTGTTTTTGACCAATTGTTTTGTTCGGACACTTCGTTTCCTTCCTTGACCAGGTCGATTGCGTGTTTCACCAGTTTCCTTGAATTTTTTACCACCTTCCACACATTTTCACAACGAATTTGGAGCTTTTTGCAATGACTGAAATATTCTCGCCCCTTTTAATGAAGGGTTACAATTGCATTTCTATCTACTGCCATAAGTAATAGAAAATTTAGACACCTTAGACTTCTGCAATATAAAATAGATGAATAATTTAATAGATGATATTAAGCTCCATTACAAAAGCAAAGTCTCCTAGAAGACAAATTATTTTATATAGCAAACATCCGTTGCCATAAATATGGCAGACACTGTATATCTCCTCCAATCATGTGTCCCGCGTATATATCTCCTCCAAGCCATGTGTCCCGCCTATATATCTCCTCCAAACCATGTGCCCCGCGTATATATCTCCTCCAATCATGTGTCCCGCGTATATATCTCCTCCAAACCCGCGTATATATCTCCTCCAAGCCATGTGTCCCTCATATATATCTCCTCCAAACCATGTGTCCCGCGTATATATCTCCTCCAAACAATGTGTCCCGCGTATATATCTCCTCCAAACAATGTGTCCCGCGTATATATCTCCTCCAAACCTCCACGTGTCCCTTTTCTTACCAATTTTTTCGTCTAGATTTCTTGCGCTTGCTTTCACCGTCGCCCAGAAGTTTGGTCTCCACATCTAACTTTTTATCTTTTGTTTCCTCCTCTTCCCTTTTATCATTCTCTATATCTTCCCCTCCGCTCTCTTATCTTTCCGTATCAACTTTTCTTTTTCTTTGTCTCGTTTTTTTATATTTTCCATGAATTTTATCCCCTCTCCCCCTTGCCCTCGCGTGACGCCCTCACTCCATGGCTTGGCAAGCTTCCAATGCAGCCTTGCTTACTTATTCCCACCGCGACATTCCTCGTCATTCCTCCTAAAACATTTCCCCTGATTCCGCCTAGGACGACATTCCCCCTGATTCCTCTATGGAATTCATGCCTCCTCATTCTTCCTATGACAAAATTCTCCCTGATTCCTCCTAGTATGGCGTTCCTCCTTAGCCCTCCTAGAACGACATACCTCCAGATCCCTCTTAGGCCGGCATTCCTCCTAGGCCGGCATTCCTCCTAGGCCGGCATTCCTCCTAGGCCGGCATTCCTCCTAGGCCGGCATTCCTCCTATCGGTATTCCTCTTAGGACGGCATTCCTCCTAGGCCGGCATTCCTCTTAGGCCGGCATTCCTCCTAGGCCGGCATTCCTCCTAGGCCGGCATTCCTCCTAGGCCGGCATTCCTCCTAGGCCGGCATTCCTCCTAGGCCGGCATTCCTCCTAGGACGGCATTCCTCCTAGGCCGGCATTCCTCCTAGGACGGCATTCCTCCTAGGACTGCATTCCTCCTAGGACTGTATTCCTCTTAGGACGGCATTCCTCCTAGGCCGGCATTCCTCCTGCATACGTCGCAGTCTTATTCATGCCACCGACGCCCGTGCCAATGATAGACGTTTAAATTGATAATTGAAACTTTAAACGATCACCTACATTGATTATTTATCGATCAGTCGATATTTATCTGATCGATATTTTATATCGATCAGTCTCGCCGGCAAAATCTTTTGAAATCTTGAATTGAAAAATTAAAGAAAGTGCCAAGTAATTTCAATTAAATTGTAGTAAATTTCCTCGACTAATCAATTGCCTTTAAAATTAGTGATTAATTTGCGATTTAAGCAAACTATTACCATAGATACTTCGCAAATCTTGGTTAGATCGAACACTCAGAGAAATGAGTGGAACTTTATTGAAATATCGATGCTCTTTTTGCCCTTTTGTGGGTCATCCTGGCCCACTTGGGTCCTGCAAAAAAGTGCATTAATGTTACGTGCATAAATAAGTGTTTGAAAATTTGTACCATATGACCCGTCTCCATTAAAATCAACTAAAGGCAGACACGAAAGTTTCTTCAGTAATGTTTATTGTTTAGCAAAATTTGATCTTGCAATAAAATTATTTGTGTGGCTGATAATATTTTACTAAATGTACTCATTTTACGTGTTGATCTCCAACACAATTAATTTATGTACAAATATTTAAAAAATAAAATTAATGGGGATGATTTCAAGAACGCTATTAAGTTTAGCTTTATTGATAAAAAGGTTTATCAATACAAGTAAAGCCACTTACACGGCATTGCAATTACAAATAACTGTGCTTCAATTAACAAAAAAGGAAGTAGACAAGAAAAAAATTGTAATTTTCCTTTGTCTTCTGATATGAAGTTAGTCGTCAAGACGTAATATATTGATGCTCACAGAACAACAATTAAAACGCTGAACTCACGCGACACGAAAAGAATATACACTCAAGAAATGAATGAATCACATTGTCCAAATAGTGACTCACTTTCTCCCCCACAGTGCGAGTAAAAAGTGGACGGAGACTGATACGCCCTTTGTCCGGGTCAAATTTGGCCAGAATGACCAATGACAAAAATTATATGGCTAATTGGACAAATTGTCGCTCAATTCTCTGAGTGTGTGCAAAGCTAGATAAAATTTACAATTGATCATGCAACATCGATTACAAGCTGGATAGTAATTAATTAATCACTAAATCTAATATTTAATATTAATTAATCGAAAAAGATGGCGAAATTAAGGCTGAAAGTCAGCCATGAACTTATTAAAAGATCACTTTGATCAATTTCTCAATGAAAGACAATGATTCTTGCGTTCAAAAATGTCCGATTCTAGAAATGCTGGGCACGCAAAAATACACACATTAGCATGTAAATGTGTAATACGTTAAAACAACACAAATGCAGAGGAATAAAGTACGTACACTGGTTTGCGGAAACTGTCACACTTTAATTAGGAGAGGCCGTTCTGTGAGACAATCGTAAATCAATTAAATTAAATTAATTAAGACAGCGCACACGTCACCTCGCACTAAAACAAATCTTCCATGGAAATCCTGTGGCACGAGTCGTACGAATCCTGCATCACAAATCCTATATCGCGAATTCTATACTACAATAACTACGGATCACGAATCATACAAATCTTGCATCACAAATCCTAACATCACTAATTAGATATTATAATTCCTACGAAGCCTATATCACAAAGCCTTCGAATCCTATGTCGCTCAGACGGATTTGCTAGACCTTCATTATGACAAATAATCACATTTTTTTACATTTTTCACATTGGGAAACTGACGTAAGATTCAATATAAAGAAATATTCTCGAACAATTTTCAATTATTCACTGAAGATAATTGAATTCGTTGTCGGATTGTTAAAATCATGTGAAATGAAGATATTACCTATTCATAAAATACAGTGGAAGTTAATTTGGAGACGAACTCGAGACGAAGTATAAATACCACGAAATTAGGTCGCAACTGAGCCTATAGTACTCCTAGTATAATAAATTCAAGGAAATAATAAGCCGAACTTGCGACTGGTTACCGCCCCGTCCGGTGTCCGCCACCCGCCACGTCAAGTTGTTAATTTCCTCCAAATTAGTGCAATTAGTTTAATTAATTCGCGAGGACTAATTAATGTATCCAAGAGGATTAATTAAAGCATGCAATGACGTAATCAGAAATAGAAGAAAGCAGTGCTGTACAGCAAGGCCTTGAGGCATCGAATGACATATTGTAACAAGTGCATAATGCTGAGTTTTGCTGATATATCGTACAGCCAGCCAAGCAGCATAAATAATGATGAAAAAATCTGTTAAAAGACATACTATATTAATGGCATTGCGTTGACTCCGAGATCAAATAATAAAACAAAATATAAAATAAGAACAAAAAAAATACATAGAAATATTTTTCATATGTTCAACCTTTACCTTAATTATACAAGTTCCGAGTGCACGGAATTTGTTCGCAGTTTCATCTTTCTAGTGATAATTTACAAGCAAAGCTCATCCGAATATTACGTCACAGCAAGGCCGATAAAATAAAAATCATGCGATTGTATAAAAATGTGATTACCGTGCACTTGTATAAAAATGAGGTAATTATGTTTTTGTACAAACAATGTGGTAACGATGCGATTGTTTAAACAATCTAGAAATTATGTTACTGTATAAATATTGTGGTAACGTTGCCATGTTATTATAATTATGGTAAGACTAAAACGGTATAAACATCGTGCTAAAGATGCATTTAATATCAGAATATTATATCGGTGCTGATACGACGAATTCCTGGCTGTGCCGCCGCTGCGCTTCAGAATTAGCGTCCTGCCGGCACAACGATGATGAAAACATGCGATGATCTATAACCCGCGATAATCTATAACCCGCGATGATCTATAACCCGCGATGATCTATAACCCGCGATGATAAATAACATGCGATGATAAATGTCTAATTTATGTGTTGCAGACTCCATACTACTGGCCGTCACAGAACCACACAGCAGACACTACAGACTACGCCATTTATCTCACCAAGCGCCTCTTCCGCAACAAACAAAAGCACGGGCTGGAGGAGTACGAGCTCGAGACCTACGCCAAACTCAAGAAGGGACTGCAGCATAAGTGGGACTTTGTGACCATGCAGGCTGAGGAACAGGTGTGTGGTGACGTGGTGGTGACGTGGTGGTGACGTGGTGGTGACGTGCAGGCCGAGGAACAGGTGTGTGGTGACGTGGTGGTGACGTGGTGGTGACGTGGTGGTGACGTGGTGGTGACGTGGTGGTGACGGGGTGGTGACGTGGTGGTTCGAGGAACAGGTGTGTGGTGACGTGGTGGTGACGTGCAGGCCGAGGAACAGGTGCGTGGTGACGTGGTGGTGACGACGAGTAAAATAAGTGATGGTAAATGTAGAGGCAAATGATTTTCTCTTCATTATTGTTAATATATCGATAATGAAAGCATGTTCACCATGAATGCCAGTCTGTCATCAAAATGTTTTCCCTGAATCCTAAAATGTCGTCACTGTTTTTATGGTCTGTTGCGACAGACAATAAAATTGTTGAGGCAGACCATAAATTTATTTACAGCTTTGCTTCAGTCAAGGGAAATTCCGTTTTTTCAATAAAATAAATTATTTCATTTTATAATCGGAGAGATACTTTCGCAGGCGAATTTTTTATCACTACGTGGAACACTAAGTATTTTTTTCGCCACAAGAAGTTATTTAGAAAATATTGTTTATATTTTAAGTAACTAGCTTGTGCTTGATGCGCAAACAAAGTGTGAATTTTAATGCTTGCTAAATTACAACAAATATTGTATGTCAAAACAACACTTTCTATGATTTAAAGTTGAGTAGACGAAACAAGTAAATATTGTTGATGATATTAATACCCATGATAATTAATTAATTATAATAAATTAATTTAAACAAATTGAGTAATAATAATTAAGATGGTGAAACATTTCATCTCCTAAGCACTCTATTTTCACTCAGCCTTCTTAATGACCGTATTGATGAAACATTACAAGCTGTTTATTTTTTTAGAATCTTCCGTTATTCGAAATACCTGAACTGCAAATAATTCTGCCCATAACCACTAATGAATTCTCTATTCATTAAATATTTATAAATAATACATATATTTAAATAATAGCTACTAGATGCTGAGGGCACATTTCTTGTTCATTTCTTGTTGAATTACTGAAGGATAATTTTTACAAAGAATATTTAGGTTAAGATTGATCTAAAAGTAATATTGTATGACTTAATTGCATTTATTGATTTATTTAAATTGTTTGGTTGTGATTTATATTTATTACAAATTCTCCAAGAAATACACTTAGTGGGACGTGAAACACTTATAGTGGGATGAAATTCTTATGAAATTTACGCACACGTAGCGAGATATATTAAGACTATTATTAAGCTAATAATATAATATTACAACACAACGAAATTACTCCGTAAAGCAAGAGCTGATATATAAAATTGTAAAATGGCTGTATAAAGTCTTTTATTAATTATTTACTATCACGATGCCACGATATAACTCATTAAAGCTGAAGTTCAATTAGGGAATTAGGGAAGTGTAAAAAGTTCATTATTAATCTAATTATACACTATCACGAAGCCACGATATCACTCAGTTAATCTGTGTAAAGGAATTGGATACAGAACCGACTCCAATTGGGTCCGAAGAATTAACCCTAAACCGCCACCGAACCTTAACGAAGGAAATGAAAACCAAATACCCTTAAATTTACTAAAACGAACACTAACCACGAAAACACAAAGTGGAACACTGTAAACACGAAAATAACTAGTGGAACACTGTAAACACGAAAATAACTAGTGGAACACTGTAAACACGAAAATAACTAGTGGAACACTGTAAATACGAAAATAACTAGTGGAACACTGTAAACACGAAAATAACTAGTGGGACACTGTAAACACGAAAATAACTAGTGGAACACTGTAAACACGAAAATAACCAGTGGGACACTGTAAACACGAAAATAAATATCGAAACGATTAATCCTAATCTAAATGACGGAAGGTGGAGTGGAACACGAGATACGGGGCCCGACGGTAGGTAGTCCACACAGTAAGGAGGCACTGCAGCAGTCGAGGTGCACAACAGCAATAGGGACTCGAATATGCGGATACTTAGGTGACGCAACACCGCCAGTGTCGGCCTAAATAGGAGCCGTTCCCGCTGGCCAGGCAAGAGATCGGTCCTAGTAGAAACGTTACAAGTACACTAGTTAGCAGTGACGGTAGGTAAGCTCCGACTGAGTCCTGGCGAATGACTAAACCCAGCACTAAAGCGGGCCCCAATAACGGGACGGCCACGTCACGCGTGTGGCCTTGTAGCCAACCTTATAGGAATAACCTAATAGAGACGCTAAAGCCGCCGAAACTAATTAATCACAAACATAATTCATCCAACAGCCGGAATAAGGTGAATTTCCCTTACAATCTGAAGTTCAATTAGGAAATTGTAAATAAAATTGATGGCTGCAGATGCGGCTGTCGAAGGAGCGCAAGAAGGGCGACAAGATCGTGACGGACTCGCAGGAGCGCGCGTACTGGAGGGTCTACCGCCCACCTCAGGGCTTCACCAACTGCTTAGAGGTTGCCCCCGTGCCTGACCGTGCCAACATGGCCAACAGGGTGCGCATGAAGAGTGTACAGCTCCTGCAGTATGAGGTGAGTTGTGAGGTGTTGTGATGACCGTGCCAGTACGGCCAACAGGGTGCGCATGAAGAGTGTACAGCTCTTGCAGTATGAGGTGAGGGGTCTTGTGAGGTGTTGTGAGGTGAGGGGTGTTGGGAGGTGTTGTAAGGTTAGGGGTGTTGTGATGACCGTGCCAGCATGGCCAACAGGGTGCGCATGAAGAGTGTACAGCTCCTGCAGTATGAGGTGAGGGGTGTTGTGAGGGGTGTTATGAGGTGAGGGGTGTTATGAGGTGAGGGGTGTTATGAGGTGAAGGGTGTGGTGTTATGAGGTGAGGGGTGTTATGAGGTGAAGGGTGTTATGAGGTGAGGGGTGTTATGAGGTGAGGGGTGTTACGAGGTGAGGGGTGTAATAAAGTGTAGCAACTGCCTCAGGTTGGCGCCTTTGTGCTGGACTTCGCCTGTATTACGCCACGACAGAGACCTCACTGATTCAATACAAATTAGCTTTTCAACATCCAATTCACATTATTATTAGGTTTTTATTGAATAGATGAGTATATAATTAGTTTAATATATGAGCATTTAATTAGTTTAATGTGGCGGCAGATTGAGTGGCTGACGAAGGGGCTGGACAGGACGAGAAGCAAGGTGTCGGTGGCGAGCGAGGCGCTCATCAGCCACTGCGAGGTCTTCGTCGACTACGACCCCTTCCTGGTCACCCCGCACCCCTCCAACCCCTGGGTGTCTGATGACGAGGAGTTCTGGCTCCTTAATGATGACTAGTGAGTGACTAGTGACTAGGTGACTAGTGACTAGTGACCCCGCACCCCTCCAACCCCTGGGTGTCTGATGACGAGGAGTTCTGGCTCCTTAATGATGACTAGTGAGTGACTAGTGACTAGGTTACTAGTGACTAGTGACTAGACTAGTGACCATGCACCCCTTCAACCCCTGGGTGTCTGATGACGAGGAGTTCTGGCTCCTCAATGATGACTAGTGAGTGACTAGTGATTAGGTGACTAGTGACTAGTGATTAGACTAGTGACTAGTGACCATGCACCCCTCCAACCCCTGGGTGTCTGATGACGAGGAGTTCTGGCTCCTTAATGATGACTAGTGATATGAGTTTGTAACTCTGCCAGCCAATCAATGACGATTTTACAGCCAAGCCCACCAATTATAGACGAGAAATCGGCCTCAACGTGCACTAAGCGAGTTCTAAAAATACTACTGCTTTACTAATACCATTTGTACTGTTCGATTAACACGTAATACTTGGAAGGTTTTCTGATCTTGACATATCTTATTAAATTAGCATTTCCCAGACGTATTCTAGCGCCTCTTAACATCTCTGTAATTTGGCAGCACCGACGCGCCTACAGAGATGCGAGTCAAGCGCTGGGCCATCAGCTTCCAGGAGCTCATCTCTGACCCGCTTGGTGGGTGACCGCTTCTGTAGCGTCTGTTACAAGTCTTATTACATGTTGATTCCTCTCTTATTTTATATTAGGTTATACTACGTGTTGATTGCTCTTATTAAATGCAAAGTTATATTACGTGTTAGATTTTGATAAAATAAAATAGATAAACACGAAGTACATGTCGCGATTTAATAATTGTTTTGATTGATTTTCGTGTATTGATGAGATTGAGAATGGCATGTAGGTTATGATTAAAAAGTATTCCAATATTGATTAGGTATTGGGAATTAATTCATTAGGTAGCTAGTGAGTAATAGGTATTCTACTATTAATCATTACCTATATACTATAAGCTAGAAGACTACACATGGACAAACTATCTATCCACCTTACACATATTGTCTTGGTTACGTTGCCGCTTCGCTGTTTTTAAGTATTGAGTCTTTGAATTCTCTCAAATAAAGTATTTTTACTTCATTAATTTTTTATAAACTTAGCAATGACACACCTTAAGTTCAGGCCAATAAAAAATGATCAACAATGAATTATTTGTAAAATTCTTTATGCATCTTTAAAGCCAACTACCTGCGCAAGGAATATAGGTATAGGTCAGGGTTGTAGCAGGTGTAGCAGGTCTCGGTTGTCGCAGGTATGACGGAGTTCACTAACTACCTGCGCAAGAATATAGGTATAGGTCAGGGTTGTAGCTGGTGTAGCAGGTCTCGGTTGTCGCAGGTATGACGGAGTTCACCAACTACCTGCGCAAGGAATATTCGCACGAGAACATCCGCTTCTGGCAAGCCGTCAACGAGCTGCGCTACGGACCAGCGTCCAACATGACCGAGGCCGTCGAGAGCATCTACGAGTGAGTAGAATATGTAGTAGAACTTATCCCATGCATTAGTAGATGAATACAATCGATGACTACGAGAGTTTTTGTTAATATAATTAGTGGCAGAATCTACCCAACGAATACGTTGAGTGTATGAGTATTATAATTTGATTTTACGTTTTAAATTGAGATTTCTTGTAACATTGCGGTATTTTGGGAGGTAAAATTTACCCGTTTGGACGTCTATAAATGCCGTTTCTTCTGTGAATAAAATTTATGCACTAGATTTTTTATACAATGCATCTTTTTGAAGAGAAAATCGTTTCTTCCTTATTTATTTAGTCAGAGTATTAATTTATTTATTTCATCTTAGTAAACATATGTAGATGGGCGAATTAATTTATTTCATTTTACTCAGGGAGTTCCAGAAGCTCTGATTCATTTCAATTTTACTCAAAGAGTTCATGAAGCCCTGATTTATTTAATTTTAGTCAGGGAGTTCCTGAAGCTCTGATTTATTTAATTACACTCAGGGAGTTCCTGAAGCTCTTATTCACTTAATTTTAAGCCCTAATTTGTTTTATTTTCAGCCCTAATTTATTTAATTTCACTCAGGGAGTTCCTGAAGCCCGGTGCCCCGTGCGAGATCAACATCGACGGCAAGACGATGGAGGAGACGCAGCTGCAGCGCAAGCAGCCCTCGCGCTACACCTACGACCTCGCCTCTGAGCACGTCTACGCGCTCCTACTTAAGAAGGATTGCTACCCTCGCTTCCTACGCTCTGAGGACTACAAGACCCTCCTTGCCAACGCCCTCCAGCCCTCAGCCAAAAAACCGAGGTATCCTTACTTGACCTGTAAGTTTGACGTTGTGGTTTTGATCAATGAATTTATTTTAATAATTAGTGGATTCACCAAGGTATCCTCACTCGACCTGTACGTTTGTTGTTATGTTTTTAATCAATGAATTTATTTAAATAATAATTGGATTCACCAAGGTATCCTTACTCGACCTGTACGTTTGTCGTTGTAGTTTTAATCAACGAATTTATTAAAATAATAAGTGGATTCAGTGCTAAGGAAGTCAACGCAGCAAGATGCAAAGAAAATTGGCATGGCAGAAAGGACACATATGATCGTTGGCTATAACATTTTACAGAATAAAAATATTTGATTTTTCTTTTTTAGCGCATTTTCTCATTTATGGAAAAATGCACTATTGTGCTAGCCATGTCTGTACGTCTGTCCGTCCGTCACTTCACGCTTTCGTCAACGAGAAAATGCGCTCTCTGTCACTCACTGCAGTGAGTACTGAGTTATATTTTTATATATGAAGTTTGCTCACAGTTATGTGCGAAGTGAGAGATGTGAGTTTAGACGAGTTTAGTGGATGGCGATGATGTGAGATAAGGTTTTCAATTACTGTTGAGGTAATTTTAATTAGACTAATTCTATTGAACTCAAATTAATTCGCTTTCTTCGATTACTTTTATGGCTTCTGCGCAAGTGGTTGGAATAATGGATTAGTACCAAAAAAATTATCTAATGTGTTTTCAGAAAAAAATGCCCAAAAATGCGTGCAAAAGCTTTTAATTTCATTTTAATCTGTCAAATTTTATTCAAATCAATATTATTGTAAATCGTTTATTCATGTACGCGTTTATTAATGTGTGATGGCATTTTTGAGCCGGCTATATAGCTAACCTGTAAAATATTTTCATTTAATATTATTGGCATCTACTTTCCTTCAAAATCTTATTCAATTAATGTTTATTTGTGGTATTGTTCGATAAAAACCTAGGTTCGTTTGGGTAAATTAAGCTACTTTCTCTGTAATTTATTTGATTACCAAGAATTATTGCGCAGATTTTTTCGTTGAGCATTATTAAGTATTTTCCGACAAATTATATTACTTTCTCTCTGATTACTAAGCATTATCGATCGCTTGTAATAATTTTTATATAATATATTTATATTATATAAAAATTAGACATAATTACTATAATAATTATATATAATTTTTGATTTATATAATTATTTTACAGGTTCTTCCACCTGAAGAGCGGTCCAGGGCGCAAGAAGACCTCCACCAGCGCGGGCACCTCCAACAGCCTGGCGCTGGTGGCGGTCACCCCACAGCCTCTCAAGCGCCACGGCTCCGACGAGCATCAGGGGGGCGCCGCCCCACCCAGGACTGATGCTGGGGGCGTACATATCGGCAGCACACCCACCCCACCTCTGTCTTCACACAAGCTCGAGTGCGACCCGCCATACAGGTGTGTGTGCCGCCATACAGGTGTGTGAGCCACCATACAGGTGTGTGACCCACCATACAGGTGTGTGACCCACCACACAGGTATGCCCACATAACCTGTCCTCACACAAGCTCGAGTGCGACCCGCCATACAGGTATGCCCAGACCTCTTCTGACCTTATGACCTTATGAAGAGTTTAGGACTTCCTAGTCCCCGATCACGCTGATGCGCTGCCTTCGTCGTCCTCCGTCTCCGAGTCGTCGTCGGATGTAACGTTGGACGTGTTCCGTCTATTTGCCCTCCTTTGGGCCAGCTGATGCAAGATGCTGTTGCTTGTCACTTGCTGAGAGTAGTTTCCTATTACTGGACAATCCGGGATCTTTCTCAACCACTTGTCCAGTCGTTTCTGGAATGTTGCAAGGGTAAACTCCCCTCCTGTCAGCGCTTTTGGCAAGGCATTAAAGAGCCTCGGTCCTACCACGGACAGTGATCCCTCACGAAGAGTCTGTACTCTGGCCGCGGCTCGGTTTTTAAATGGGGGAATCGTACACAGTCTTCCTCTCCTTATGTTGTAATATGTCACCATTCTGGCGTCTCACTCTCAAAATTGGGAGCCAATCCGGTTATCATCTTCCCAGTGTACAGTATGATATACCTTTTTCTTATCCTCTCCTGTGAGTACAGTCCCAACTCCCAAGTGTTTAAGCCTGTCCCACTAATTCAGCTCCAGCTCCCTCATGCCGCTGATCCTGTATGTGAAGGTCCGCTGCACTGCCTCCAGTTTCCGTACCGCACCCGCCTTGAGTGGCGACCAAAGTTGGCAGCAATACTCAAGATTGGGGAGCACAAGGGCTCTGAAGAGTGTATAATCTTTGGCTTCTCTTGTTCGAAATGTCCGCCAGATCCTCCCCATCCTTCGTCTGCTTTGCATGACTATTTCCTCGATGTGGTCATCGTATGTGGCATCTCTGTCTCTCTGCCGACTCTGTATCTCATTACTTCGAACTTGGTTCCGTTGAATTGCATATTATTCAGTAGGGCCCAATCGTAGATTGTCGACAAGTCATCATGTAGCCTCTCGCAGTCTAGGTCATCTGTGATCTTCATCAACACTCTTGTATCGTCCGCAAATGACTATGTAGATGCGTGGGTAGGCTCAGAGACGATATCGGCAAAATGGCTGAGGAAGGGGATCGTTCCTAGCACCGAGCCCTGAGGTACTTCGCTTTTCACCCTCTCTTCTCTCGATTTTGAGTTTCCAATTGAAGCTTGTACTGTTTCTGAAGCTTGTACTCTATTTGTAAGGAAATTGCGGATCCACCCTAACAGGCTTCCTTCTACAGCTCCAGCTTTCGATCTGAAGAGCACTCCATGGTCAACTTTGTCAAATGCTTTGACAAAGTCCAGGTATACTACGTCCCCGCCAGCTCCCTCCTCCAGTAGGGCCACAAGGCGGTGATGGTGCTCTAGTAACTGCGACAACCAGGAACGATTACGCCAGAAACCATCTTTTGCATTATTATACAGTTCAGCCTCTTCCATATACTGAAAAGCCTCTTTGCCACTACGTTCTCAAAAACCTTGATCACATGTAAGGTCAAGGTCACAGGTCTGTAATTTTGGGGTCTGTCCCTCGGACCTCCTATGTGGATTGGCGGTATCAGTCCTACTTTTAGGCCCTCAGGAAAATTCCCTCCGCCATCGAGGCTTTCCAGAGTATTGTGAGCGGAGCCTTCAGTGCTCCAACACACTTCTGCATCAACGATGCCGGAATTCCATCCAGTCTTGGTGATGAGAACGTCGCGAATTCTTTGATACTTATTTCCATGTCTTCTGGTCCAAACTCGATGTTCTCCAACCCCCTTCCACCAGCCAGTTATAATAATAATAATATAATAATATTAGCGGTTTCAGCGTTTATTAGGCCGTAGGCCTGTCGCCGATTCTTAACCTCGCAGAACATTCACAGCATTTTTCGGTCTCGAACTCGCAGCTACAATTCTGCTGTGCTTAACCGCCCGGCCTCCTTGCCGATTCTGACCAAAAACTGGCGCACAGAGCTGGGATCGAACCCGCGCCTCTCTGCGCCAATCCAGGTACTCTGAACTGTAACCACTGGGCCACCCTGCCCAGTCTCCAGTTCCTGGAGAACTTCAATTTCATTCTCCTTTCTTGAGTAGCGGGGGTTGCTGAACACTGATTCAAACTGCGATCCCAGTAACTCACACATGCCATGGTCGTCTCCGACAATGACTTTGTTATCTATAAGCGGACCTACTGGCGTCTTTATTTTAGCCTTGGACTGAGCATATTTAAAAAAATACTTGGGTTTTATTTTGATGACCTCAACCACATCGCACTTCCGCAGCTTGTTCTTCCATCCTGTGCGAGTCCTGCAGCTTGAGTTTGATTTCCTTGTGCAAATCTACTAGCCTGTATCTCCTCAGATCACTAGTGGATTAAGCTATTTGGTTATTTAATCGTTTGCGTTTTCTCATAAGGATTCGTCGGTTTCCCGGAATGCTGCGGACTTTGGGGCCCGTTTTTCTCGGGGGTATGACGCCGCACACATACCTGTGCTAATTTCTCACAAAGTTTTGTGTAAATTCCCTCTGTATTCATCTCGTGAAACTATTCTCTCCAGTCAGTTTCGTCAAGTTCCTTCCAATTTGCCTCCCAATCCGTTCTTCGATGGTGGAAATTGAGTCCTTGCAGTCCATTTTGGGGTATAGCCCTGGGCTGGGTATCGGTTCCAATCATCGTATCCACCATCACCAGGCGGTGGTCTGACAGTGAGGTTTCTTCAACCCGAACGTCAACCACCATTCTTTCATTATCAGTAAAGAGATTGAGGATATTGTGTTCTCTTCTCGGCAGCCGAACCTTTTGACTGAGCAAGTGTTCCGCAGCAAACTTCACTAGTTTGGCTTCATTGACTTGTGTCGCGGTCATCGTCCTCCAACCTCGTGTAAGGTTGACACCCTCACACAAGCTCGAGTGTAACCCACCATACAGATATGTCCACCCCACCACCATACAGGTATGCCCATTCCACCACCATACAGGTATGTCCACCCCACCACCATACAGGTATGCCCACCACACCGCCATACAGGTTCGCAATGATTGAGTGACAGTACAGAGCACAAGTAAATTTCTCGCTGCATGCAACTTTAAATTTTGCATTGAAATGTTCGCCGCATTTATTTTTCACAAGTTCAGCGAGCAGTTGACCTTAAGTTTAGGATTGATAATGTTTTTATTAAAGTCATAGAGAGCAATCCATTCAGATGAACCTTGGAATAATCTAAGCAAGCTTGTGCATGAGAAGAAAACTTCTCATTTATTTGGATGTTGAAAATGTGGTTCAATTGTGAAACATGCACGGGTTGGATCATGCGCTTGCACCTATACTGTTTCAACTCAGATCTTATCAGTGGCATTTTGGAATTTCTGGTTAAAATTTTTTGTGGAATGAGACTCGATAACAGTAAATGAAGTCCAGTATTCTGTTGCACTTGAATAAATTATTGGTTTTGGTATCAATTGCATTGTTCTTTAACTGATGTCATTGCTATCTCATTAAAAGAAACATTCATTCGTTGAAGGTTGTTTGTTCTTTGTATTTGAGATTCCATTTTGCTTAGTGGTTGTGAAGACACTTAACAAAATTTATTTCAATAATTTTCCTGTATTCGAAAAAGAATTATTGAAGTCCTTTTGAGTCTCGCGGATGCACAGGTAAGTTAAATGCATTTTAAATTGTATCAGATATCGCTTTGGAGCTGCTTTGCGGTTGCCTGTCGACCAGACCACGGTAGCTCAGCTGTCATGCATTTAATTTGCCATAGTTAGCTGCATATTTGATCATTATCTTCATGCTGCTTTTAATTATAGTAATTCCTGTAGCACCTAGACGCCGAGTACGTAACTACTCGTTCCTATAGAAATAATCTGCAACGTCAGAAAATTTTACTTTTTTAATACAATTTGTTCGCATTTAATCACCTGCATAATTATCTTTCGATAAAAAAATCAGTTTTAAACCTCATCGAATAATTAATGACTTCATGAATACAAGTAAAATCAATTAAACGACTACATTTGCATGGAAAAAATTAAAGCCTGAATTGCCAAATAATTTATATTATGTTATCATTCTAATATAATAATATATTTGTCAATTTAGGTTATAATTTCTCCCGTGTAACTTCGGTCGTTCAATAATCAATGACTCCCTTACTATACGGCGGTTAGCAATCTAATGTTAACGCGAAATAGAAAATCTCATTGTTTTCTATACAATCATTTTACAGGGGAGACCTTCCTACTCAGCGAATTGTATCGCAAAGCAAAGACGTGTCCAGTTCATAGTAAGTTGAGAACTCGTTCGAAACCTTTTATTCTGCTTCTGTTTTGACCTCTACTCTATCAGTACATGGACATGTTACTTCTGTTGTCTCTAGTTTTATTCACATTCGAAGCGTGAGTTGGAAGGTAATAATGTTAACATTCACGGCTTGGTGCATTATTTTAATTAGGTTGTCTATTGACACAGTGCTATGTTTCGTGCATTTCGAGCACCAAGTGTTCAAAATATTCCATCTTCGCAACATTGCTTCATCAAACTATGTGTCGTAATATCAATTCAAAACAACAACGTTAACAGATTAGAGATGCTGGCTGAGCATTCATGAACTTCTGCTCATTTTAGTGCAAATAACCAATTCTTGAATAACTAAAGTTTAAAACAATACCGCCTTCGCTTCGCTACTCTCTTCCGCTATCGCTGACAGAACCGTGCTTTACAACATTTGTGTCAGTGTTTTTAAATATAAATCTACATAAATGTGTCTAAAATATCTCTTATAAGTAAAGTTTATAAATAATAAGCGTCCTGAACGTGATGAACTTCACTTGTGATCTTATTCTCTGCATGAGTGTCATCTTCCTGCGACTGTCATTTATTCTCATGCTTCCTTCAAAACCATTTAAAGTCAGATAATTGCAGCAGCTTTCTTTTTTTTCTTTGCTGACCGTATTTTTTAGGTTTCGTGATCCTAAAGTTGATGTAAACACTTGAAATCTCATTCTAACATCGTTTTACTGGTAGGCTTTACTTGCATATTTAAATTTTATTCTCTATTTATCGTTAGTTTCCTCGCCTTTGCAATAGCATAAGCTTTTAATTCAACTTTCGCGATATCGTCTCATTTTTATGTTGCAAGGAAACTCTTGCGCGTCTCATCGTTGTGGAATTTATGCCTTTCATTCCGTGCAAATTTGTTCCTTGTAAATACATCCATCGTTAAGTTATCATGATTCTAACATTAAAAAATCGAAGAATCTATTACGTGAAAAATTCTTTATTATTCGTACTGCAATCGAGAATTATCTGGCAAGGATCTTAAAACTTTAATTCCAACCAACACCACATGCTTCGATTTTCAAAGTGTACGCTCAATGTATAACGAAAGCTGGCATCTTTCAGTTCATTCAAGTGGCGTTTATTTCAAACGTAAACGATTCTCGGAAAATTGTACTCTGTATTTCTTCATTTAGATGGCGTTCTCTCTTACAATTCCTTGTATTGATTTAATTTTTTAATTAATTAGTTACGTATAGTTGTGAGAAGTTATCTTGTTTTTAAATTAAATTTGTGGCTGAGTAAAAATCTTTTCGATATTTCCAGTACGTCTGGCGAGTCCCAGGACGCCGCCATGTCGTCCATCTGTCCATGGGACACGGCAGAGGCGTCCAACGTATGTCCCTGGGAGACCAGCGATCCTCCTCCTACTTCTACTTCATCCCGAACCCCGACATCCCAGCCAAGTTCTCTGCCGCTAATACAGCAGAAATCATTTAGATTGGAGAGCAGCACCACTCACCTCAAAGGCAAACCCCCTGACCGGTCCGTATCTGTGGACGTTTGTTCCATGGGACAAAATCGCGGTAATTTGATGGGTGCTGCAGCTCAAGTGTCACCCACTGGTCCCTCTTACTTACCTCCTTCTGCAAGCGAGTCGAAAGTCACTCTAAATATTTGTCCGTGGGAGTCGCAAGATTTGCCTCAAAAACCACAGGAAAAGTCGCGCTCGGTAGATGTGGAAGTATGTCCGTGGGATCAACGTGATGACGATGATAAGAACTCGACTGATCATGCATTTCCTAGTGACCGCGAACTATCGGGGAGCAAATCTCCATCGATTAGTTCTACTCATGAATCAAAAGGGGTCGTTGGCGACGCGTCGATGCAGCAGACAGAAATTGAAAAAGTTCACGGAACTTCTCCGTCACTGAGTCTGCAAAACTTGCATCAATTATCTGCATCTCAGTCGTCTCAGGATGTGGCATTAAGGCAGCAAGCGTACCAATTGAGCACTGATTTATCGAATGTAAAAATTGAAATAGATCAGTCACTTGAAAATAATCGCAAAGCCAGCCACCGAGAGCTCTCTGCATCTGCTTCTGTTCCCTGTACTTCTATTCTCGGTCATCAGGCTAACTTGGACTATTCAGTTCGTTCGGGCCATTCCTCCGAAGAGTACGAGGTGGAACCCACTCAAGCAGCGACCACCCCTGTCACGGTAAGCTACAATATTTCTGATATGGCGTCATCATCTTGCGAGAAAAGCGAGAGTGTTTCCCTCGGGTCGCAAATGGAAAGTCAAAAGCAACATGATCCAAAATATGTTACTTCAAAGCCGCCAATGGCTAAGATCCAGATACCTCGAACTGTCAGCGTGTCTTCCCAAACGCAGACTGATCCAATCATACAGCATAAAACTAATCAGCAAACACAGTACCCTTCACGCGACTCTTCCTTCCGGCATTCCAGCAAACACGGTCACAAGCAATCCAAACAGGTAGCAGTTCCATACGCCGTGGATTATCCACCAACTTCGCATTCACATGTCCAGCAAATACAAATGAAGCAAGTACTTAACAGATCTCAGCAGTTCCAGGCGCAGCTTGACCGTCAGAAGTTCGAAGTGGATTATGAAAACTATTCACTGGAAAAGCCTCAACACGTGAAGGACGATACAGCCGTTCAACGCAAACATAGCGAGCCTAACCAATCGAAATACAGTCAACAACATCGACAACAGCAGTTCTACCACAGCAAAGACGACCTCGAAGATCATCAACGTTGGCAGCAGAGGCAAGCAAGAGTCCAACAACAACCTGCAGAACAAAGGGAACGACGAGACGACGAGCCACTGTCAGGCATCAGCTCCTATGACCAACAGAGACGAGGAGAAGGAATTGCTGCTCAACGACGTGCCGATCAACAGAGGGAAATTGAGCATCAACAGCGCGAACAACAGAATGTTTTAGTGGAAGAACAGTTACGGCGAGGTGAAAGACATGAACATCAACGCTTAAGTCGGCAACACGAAGTACAATTGCACGGAGAACAGCCCCTAATGCCGAAATTCAACTCGATCAATCTGCCGGAACGACCGGTCTCCTTGCAACATTACTGTGAAATCGAACATGGTGAACCTCAGTCGCATCGAAACCGCATGAAGGAGTTTGCTGGGGAGGAAAAGCAGCGCTTGCTGATGAGAGGTCTCGAATATGAGAAGACGAGTGAACTCGAACCATACTCTTCAATACCTTCTCTATCAACCATGAGCCAGGATTCTTCTTCGTCAAGTAGGGAATTGCTTCACATTGTACAAACTTCCTCTACCCACGTTCAGCCACAAATGTCTTCTTCTCAAGTTCACCAGCACAAAATGTGCCCTACCTCCGTTTCAACATCGTACTCCACATCTTTGGTCCAATACGTAGGTGCTCCGGAACCCCTCTCAAGTGTGACCAAAATATCGTCAGCTAATTATACATCGCCGATTGTTGGTCGTACGCCGGTTGTATCTGTGAGCCAGGAGAGCTCTAGCCGGACTGGTAGTGATGTAGCAGGACCGTCTGGACAGATTCAGGTTGAAACTTCGTCGGGGAGGATTCAAATCGCGACATCTGTGAGCCAGAAACTGTGTTCGCGGACATCTGACGAGCCTGTTTCTTCGCAGCCTTCTCTCCCAAAGTCAACCGAAGCGCCCAACAAAGTTTGGGACGACCCAGCTGACATATGCCCCTGGGAAGACGAGTGAGTACTATCATTTTTACCATTGTTTTTTCGCTCCTGTCGCTCTTACATAGCAATATTTTGTTGGCTTAGTAGAGTTTTTGTTCCTTTATTTCGGTGCGCACAAGTTATTGGCGAGCCTCATTGAATGATTCCTTTTGAGTTAGCCAAGACTACGTAGGTGTCTTAAAAATTGAAATCGAAATCTAAAGTCTCCTAAATTTCTTCGTGAATCTGAAAGTCTTTCTAATAAATTTTTCAGAGATATTTTTCGTCAGACAACGAACACACCACTAAACTCTTGTTAAAGCCTCAGTCCAATTCATTTTTTAATAAAGCTTCATTGCTGTAAAAGTACATTAGAATTCGTGGAAGATCCTGGTCTTCGCCGTTGTGAAGTTTGCACTCTTGTCCACCGAGCTCTCCTAGACTTGTGAATGTTAATACGTGACAGTAGCTGTAGGAAAGACTTGCGTCGATATTTTGTTTGCCAAATATTTGTGCATGGAGCGCCTCCTCAGCTCTGTGTCGTCGCTCTATCTTCATTTGTATTTTGTCCCGAGATGATCGCTTTCTCATTCAAGCAAATTTTCTCTGTTTTACTTTTGGATCAAACGGCACTGCTCTCATTTGACGATCAAGTTTCATGTGGCAATTTATTCACATTAATATATCGGGAGGGTGTCTTTTGTATTAAGAAGATTACATAAAGAAATTTGAACTCCATTGTAATTCTAAAAACAGCAGTAATTAATCTAGCTTTAACTTTTCAGGCGAGAATCTACTTCTCAATGGTGTATCTATTTTTCTTTGTTCGGACCTTGTGTTCTTAAAACCAAAAATCACTTCTAATAAATTTTCATTATAAGTGTTTCTTTGTAACGACCGTCTGCTAGATATGTAAAAAATACCCAATTTCAATGTATTTCTTAGTGTGCAATTCAAGTAATTATCAACCTAATTATATATCAACCTAAATATATATAT
This sequence comes from Hyalella azteca, assembly GCF_000764305.2. NCBI lineage: Eukaryota > Metazoa > Arthropoda > Malacostraca > Amphipoda > Hyalellidae > Hyalella > Hyalella azteca. The sequence continues at coordinate 665,865 of NW_025936691.1, read as the reverse complement.
ATATATATATCCTATTCACCACATAGAGGCTCATGTATATATATTTTGTTGTTTATTGCCTGAAAAATTCCTTATTCGTCTCTTGAAATTACCTATTAATTAATTATCAATTTTGTATATTATGTTTCTAAAGTTACGTCAAATTTTTCTACGTAATTTCATTTTATTTTTATAACTCTTTTGTCCATACATATATATAGACTATTTTATACATAAGACGAATTTTCAATTTCTCTGTTCTCTTTGTGGACTTGGGCTTGAGTTTGATTTTTTTAAAGAATTACAAAATGTTGCGTCCATATTCTGCCGTTGCGATCAAGAGCGTACGCAATGTCTGCTCAAGTTTAGTCTGTATCTACTTACTTGATCTTCTTAAAAAGGTTCTATATTGCAACGAAGTATTAGCTAAATTAGAATACCTCTTATGCATAAGCCGGAATTGATAAAATAACTCCATACTTTGCAATCATTCTCCTTAATATCTACATTGCACATGTTAAATAAGCTCAATAGTAGAACAATTATACATAAATTTTTGTGTTAGGTTCTATTGCACTACTAGCTCCATCTAATATAACCAAACACAATGAGCGATTTCTTGAAGTATTCAACCCTTTCATTATTCTTGTTAACAAAAGCTGTCACAAGTATCACTTTCAACGGGTGACAATAAAGCAGTGGTTCCCAAAGTGGGCGATATCGCCCCCCTAGGGGCGGTGGAAAGATTTTGGGGGGCGGTAAGGAAGAAGAAGGCGGTAGGGGGGCGATAAGGGGGCGGTAGTCCGAAGTCGAAGTCAGAAGTTCCAACGTTTGTTTGACGATTTGTACACAACACGTTTAGCACATGACTCCCAGCGATGGTTTTGTCACCCAGATCTGTTTTTTAACCTCTCCTGGGTTTACGTCTCAGACAAATTAACGGCCGGACTCGCGGCCGATCTCACGACCAATTTCCAAATTCGATGATCAAGGAATATCTCTCAAACTAATGAACTCAACTCGATGAAACTTAGTACCTACACGTATTCATTGGGGCCTAGCGATAATGTTTAGCTCGTGAAAATTGATTGAATTTTGCCATCGTTTGTTATGGCAATACCGGCCTAAATTCACAGTTATCAAGTAATTTCTTCAAAACTACTGAACAGATTCGAACGAAATTTTGGATTTGCAGTCCTAAATACCAAACGGTAATGTTTAGCTCGTGAAAAAATTTTCGATTGTGCCTTCGTTCGCGAGTTTTTTTTTCATTTCCCTTTCATTAGTGATTTAAACAGCAATACGTGTTTAAATTCACAGTAATCAATAAATTTTTCCAAACTGCTGAACAGAATTGAGCGAAATTTAGTATTTAAATACTTAACCTCAGCTACGGTGATGTTTAGCTCGTTAAAAATTTTTCGTTTTGCCTTTGTTTGCGAGTTATACGGCTATACATATACGGCTCTTGGTTAAACCGGCCTGTAGAAAAGCCGGTCGTTCCTCCTATATCTGTATAACTCGCGAACGAAAGCAAAATAAAAATTGTCACGAGCTAAACATCAGAGTTGAGAGGTTAGGTAATTATATACAAAGTTTCCTTGAAATCTGTTCAGTAGTTTAGAAGAAATTTCTTGGTCGCCGCGAATTTAAGTGATAAATTACCCGGCGATACGGTCCGAATATAAGGAAGTGTGAAATCAAGAATGACGGTGAAATGAAAAAAAAAACTCGCAAACGAAGGTAAAATCGAAAAAATTTTATAAGCTAAAAATTACCGTTTGGTAGTTAGGCATGTATATTCAAAATTTCGTTCAAATCTGTTCAATATTTGGAAGAAATTCTTTGATCACTGCGAATTTCGGCCTGTTTCGCAATATACGCGTAACTCACGAATGAAGGTGAAATTAAAAAAAATCATCTAAAGTTGTAATAACGTTATTTCAATATCATATTACCCATCTGTCATCTAACGTTGTAATAACGTTATTTCAATATCATATTACCCATCTGGAATCTAACGTTGGAATAACGTTGACTAAACGTTTTAACAAAATTAACTCGTAATCAACGTTTTTTCAACGTAATTCTTCTAGAGGGTAACCTTCTAGCTACGTTGTTCTGAACTATGGTGCCGCATTCTCTTGCAGCGCCTTTACCCCCACTTGGCTGTAAAGAGAAGCCGGTGCTCTGTGAGGTAGGAATTCTGGCCACAACCTTACTTTATATCATTACTATTACTATAAAGTTATCATTGTTATACGTATATCCTTACCGTTGACATCCTACTGCTGCTTTTCATCATGCTTCTTACCCCTGAAAGCGGCAGGTTGTGTTTTTTTATTAGGAATGTTAAAAAATAATAATGTTCTACTTTATTACCTATTACCGTTTTAAGTCATGCTCAACATCGTCAAACCTAGTAGTACCTAGAGACAATCGCTTCTCAGAAATGCCTTGATTTTGTAAATTTAAATTTAATTCGCAAGAATTCACTGGAAATGACCTGTCGCTTGTTATAGTCCTTCCGAAATTTTGGGTGTGCTTTACCGAAGCATTTGAAATGGACGTTTTTTTCAAGCTTTACTTTTGTTCCCTGCATCGAAATGGCCGGTGCGCCTCAGCCTGATCTGTTGTGCACGCGACAGTACTCGCTCCTTTGATGGTTCATGTTGAACAATGTTCCACTCTGTTGATTATTCCCTTACTTAAAATCTCCGAATCCCATCTCCGACCTCTCTTTTATTATCTTCGTGAAAATTTCTCAATTCTGGCATGGTCGGTACACTCCTCAATATTCAGTATTTTTTATATTGCAGGTACTATTTGAAGTTATTGAATTAACATATTTCTTCCACTGCTTCCTCCTATTCCCGGTTCTATGGCTGTGTTACTGTTTGAACGTGTCGAGTACATTAAATTATGTCATCCTGCTCTTCATTCCTCAACTCTTCCTAAGTGTGTAGCTTTTTGGAGTTGCCCAAATGCTTATTTGCCGTTCGGAATTCCGTTTATGATGGATGCTTTGAATCATGTTTCAGTTGCCGTAGTTTCCCATCGAGTCACCTGAAGCTTATCGCTTTTCAATTAATTTAACCCACGAATGTGTCAAAGCTAAGAGTTTGATATTTGCTTCTGGCTGATATTGTATTATTAATTGTATCTTTATTGTATTATTAGAGTTATCTGTATTGTATTATTAGTTTTATTTGTATACTTTTACCCTTTGTTATCGTGCAAAATCTCAAGAATCTCATGCAGAATCTCAAGGGTTTTGCGTTGCTTAATTTTTTTCGCGCTCGTAATTTTTCCAGAAGAAATATCACATTTATTCTTGTTGATCTGTTTGTTAAAATGACCTTTTCAGATTTTCTTCAAATTAAGGATAGTGAATAGAAGTTGAGGACTTTCAACGTTGTTGGAATTCGATGCCAGAATGCTGGTAATATTTCCTCTGTGATCCGTGAGGTGTTTTAAACTTTTCAAAAGAAAGTAAGGTCGCTTGAGATCTTTTTGAGTTAGCGAGGAATGCGACAGCGAAAAGTTCCAGAAATAAGTTACATAAAAGCTTAACTTACAAAATGAGCCGTCATCGCTATAGCCATTTCTAAATAATATCAGGGATAGCATTTTAATTCTATTTGAGAATTTCCTGGTTACAAAATTTACAAGTTCATGTCTATGCAATAAATATCATTGAGCTAAACTTTTTGAGGGTCATATCCTGTGTAAATATAAACACGACAAATGAAAATAACGTTAGAGATGCGAAATGAACGTGAAAATTTTTATTTCTGTTCTGCATAATTTTTATTATTCATTCCTCTTGTACTTGAAAGGTCAGGTATTGTCATTCAGGCTTAGAAATAAGATGAATCATTCGAAAATTTGGATCTTCAAGAAACGGCGATCTAAGATACGTCAATAGGTGGTTCGCATCCAAATGACCACAGAGAAAAATGGGTTCTGTTAAAATGTAGCTGTCTGAGATCCGGCAGTATGTGTTTATCATTCATATGACTCGCTCTATAAAGAGAAAAGTGGGTTTTGACAGAATGCAGCTATTTATGATCCGACAGGATGTGGTTCACATCACTCCTTGTCATGTAGATGCAAACTACCTTCTTCAGTTTGAAAAATAGAATAAAAATTTTGATCCGCATCGAAGAACATCGTTACCAACTGCATTATGATACCTGATATCATAATGCAAAATCATCCGCTACTAACGTTTCTCTATTTAAAGATAAAATGCCATTGAATTTCTTCCCACTACAAAATTAGATTAATTACTGAACATATTCATGCATGAATACTTCAAGATAAAATAGCTCTATGTTTATCCAGCAAACTGGGATTGGTCGTTTAACGTATTCAATAAGTATTTATTCAATAAGTACAGTGGAATATTTTAGTTCTAATTCACTTGACGAAGTTTTACCTGAAAAAGTTTATACAACTTTTATTCAATTTCCCAAATTAGTGTGCAGATTGTCTTCCATATCCTTGACTAGTCTAGTGTAATCAGATCTCAGTTTTAGTTTATGAAAATTTTCGTTCTACATTTTTAGTGTAGAGTACATATATGTTCGCAGGCAGTCAATTTTTTAAATTAGCTGCTCTCAAATTGATTATAATTTATTGATAATTTTAATTGTCATATAGCGATGACACATCAAAAAAATTAATTCGACCTATTGCTTCAACCTCATCAGTAATTGGATTATAGTGCGTAATATTGTTCTGTTTAATCTAGCGCTAACGAAACTCAGCTTCATACCTCAGGAAAAAGCTCTACTAAGATCTGCACCGCTAGCTTCATTAAACTGCTTGCAAATAATCTAACTACCCAGGCAGTGGCAAATGCCTTGCTGAAAGTTTTGTTGGAACTCATTGTGTAATTCATTTAAACGTAATCCGAGAGATTGACAGATTTTTAATTTGGAAGCATGTTGCTGTAATTTGTGAATGTATAATTACTTGGGCTGGGAGCATGTGGCTACATCGAATGGATTATTTGTGTTGCTGCTTTGCTGATCTATGGAAAATCCTAGAAAAAATTTTTTGCGCTCAGTGTATTTTGCTCGTCCAATTAATCATTAATTAATTTTTTAATTCTTTGTATTTTCTTTTAGCCAAAAGTTCCAAAAAGAGCAATTTATTCATTCGTGCCGGGTCTCTTAGTTGAGAGCAATCAACATTGTTTACAATAATGGGATATTAAATTCCATTTGTGGCATCTTCATACTGCTTTTCAGCGATTTTATTTGGATTCATGCTCATGTCATAAGCATTGATTACCTAAAAAAATTTTACTCCCGCAGGGAACGCTGCCGAGTGGATGCACCATTCGTCAAAACCTACGCAACTCTTGGTTATTTGTGACCAAACAACCAAGATATTCAACTCACTGGTTATTTGTGACCAAACATTCAAGATATTCAACAGACTTGGTTATTTGATACCGGACCTTGTCCAAGACACCTGGTTAATTGCTCCTTAGTGTTCGGCTTACACTTAAGGATATTCGCGACTGAACATTGACACTTTCTGTATTCGAAACTTCACGAGGTGAAAGGATTAAGACTTGAACTTACAAGAGGACTAGCGTTTAATAAACTTGACATCAGCTATATTTCATTACAAAAAGTTACACCTTTTCTACATATCTAGCCGATCATGTTTCATATCTATAGTTGACACTTAAATTAACCATACATATTTATTTATTTTTGACATCAAGAAACGGAGTCTTCTGCCTTTTCGGTCCAGCAGCATTCGACACTTCATGGCTGTTCAGCTCACGGTTGTCAGCAAGATTGAGCCTAAACTCTCTTACCACACTGGGACAGTAAGAATTTTTAGAAACAAACTGATGGAGAACTGATTGACGGTCTGGATTCAGCGAAGGAAAGCGTGGATTATTATGAACATTTGGACTACTGCGAGTTGTTGGCGAGGAGGAATCTTTGAAGAGAGCCCTTTTCGAAGTCGAGTGTCATTTAACTGAGCCCTACTTAGGCACCGTCGGAAAGACTTCTGTTCGGAGATCCCTCATTGAAATACTGATGTGGAAGCGACATGAGAGATTTGGTTTACTGGTGTAAACCGCAGCGATGACCTCGGGTTGAAGCTTCTGACGACCAGCGCTTGTCTCGGTGAGCTCGTATACTAGTCGCCTCTAACCTTCTGTTCCCCACTGGCCTGTGCTTCATCATAATTACCTTGGCAGACACTTTCTTGCCTACATCAATTCGTTGAAAAACTTTCAAGATAAAAATGCTTCGTGTTTCATAAAGGATAGTGGCATACAGGATGGACGTAGACGCGGCTGGTACCGAGGATGGGTCGAGCTCCCTTGGCACACGGTGCTTGAGCTCCTTGGAAGCTTCAACTCGACATCGGATGGAAAACTGAAGGCCGATGAAAAGCTAACTTGAATGTTGACGAACGAAGTAATTTCATGCGTTGATCTGAAAAGGAAATGATGGCAACCTGACTGAAAGCACAAATAGTCTTGAATTGTGGCATTGCGGTAAGGTTTCTAAGAATATCTTTCTGTTTCAAAGTGGTGTGGTTAAAATTGACACGGAGTGGTGGAAGGATAATAAGAAATATTTAAATAGTTTTCTTCGTTAAACAATACATGACGAATGGTGCTTCTGGGTCATGGGTTGTTCCGGGACATCACTTTGAAACGCTGGTGAGAACTTGAATGAAGGTGAATGCGCAGAAGCAAAAAAAGTGTTGGAGGAAAATGACAATTTCTTGATATGATGTAAGTGAGACGATAAACTTGAGAACCAGAATTTCCATGTGAATATTGCCACTATTGAAAGAACAATCACGGCAACCGTAGTTATATTCTGCTGCTGTAGCATAGGAAAAGAGTAATAGATGCAATTAGTAGGAGATGCACACTGAATTTTTATTAATTTTACCTATAGCTTAACATCTGCATTTGTTCTAGCTCTATACCTATCACACATAATGTTCAACATCTCACAATGATTTACTATAGAATTACATAGGATCATATTATTTTTCTTGAACTTATCTCTGCCAGGAACATTACGAAACCGTTCACGTTGACCAGTGACAGAAATTTCATTTAGATGCTCTCGCATAGCGAGTAATTTATTCGTGGAGAGTAAGGCGAAGTTACTGAGGTAGTTCCGGACCTGACGTTATTATAAAGAGCTCCTACCCTCTCGGTGTTTCCTTTATAGCGATCGTTGTTTGCTATAAGAAAAGTACGACTCTATTGTCGAGTTCTGGAAACTTTTTAGCTATTATCTGTGTTGTTATTATCTAGTAGGTGGTCCCCAAGGTTTGTTTTATTGTGGAGACGATGAGACGAAATGTTTTATTCGTTTACATTGTTCCCGACATCCATTGTATCGCTTTCGGTGGGCGATAAAAAGGCTGTAAGTGATGCTACTTTTATCAGAGTTAGCTATGTTGCATCTTAAAATTTGAATTATGTCAGGAATGAGATTTGGATTAGGTTATCTATAACCTCTCGCTTGAAAATTTTATTTGTTAATGAGCATTTTTTGTGATCTTCTAACGTCTCGAAGCATTACCACAAATACTAGGAACTCCTCCTACGATTTTTGGTGAATTTCAGCGGTTTTCATAGATTGTTTTAAAAATCTTCAATGTTGATAGCATATAGTTTGTTACTATAAGATTGCTGGAAAGAGTTACTGAAACATGTCCCGTTATAAAATTTCCCTAACAACATATTTAGCTCAAAATCAAAGTGAGGTACACTTAAGATGAGCACGCGAGTTTGGCTTGTGATTAAATACACTGAGGCTTCTTAGAGCTGATTTATGGTTACGTAACTTCGTGTGCTCTGTAAAAACGTACTCTGTAAGTCGCATGTTGTACTCCCATGAATATCATGCATTTAACACAGATTTTCTAAGGGTTCTTGCTTAAGTACGGTTTCTGATTGTAGATCTCTGGGCCTTAGGTCCGGAATTTTAACATTATCTTCGTGATCGAATATTCCTGATAGGCAAGTTTTGGTCATTGATTTTTTAGGTCTAATTGTGTTACATTCATCTTATCATTGACACATATTTTTTATTCGGAATTAAGGCTCATTAAATATGCCCTTTCTCAAATAAATTTATTCGTTTTCATACTCAGATTCGTAGAATAAAAATTACCTAATAATATCTCTGAGAATTAATATGTATTTAACATAGATTCGCCATTTTTTAACCAACTTAAATTTCAGTTTGATGCTTATTGTCTCTGTATCACATCTTGAATTTGACATTGGCTGAGATTTCTTGATTTGACCAATTCGAGGCATATGTTCTCTAATGTTTGCTCTGAGTTGTTATACAAGTGATGTATGTAGATGTTCCAGTGTCAAAAAGTGATGTCATATCTGGCGTCTCAATTTAAGATATCAATAGTCAAGAAATTGTTGTTGATGTTGGTAAATTACAATATTAAATTATTATTTTAAAAATTTCCGAATAGAAATTTGCAGATTATACGCGTTGTCGAGTCTCTAGTAATAAGTAAGTGTTAGGAGTTTTAATGATGAATCTGCATCTACATTGGAGACGCTTTCGTAGAATGGTCAATCTATATTACACTTACTGCCTTTAATGCCTTCATTTTTCGGACATATTATCCATTATTTAAATTGCTCCAACGATTTGCATTTATCCTATGATTACCGGACATGATTGCTCTTCTTCATCGCGTGTTCTGACTCTGGAGTGAAAATAAGCTTAAATAAAATCGCTTAATGGTACATTAATGGTACAACCATAGAAATCTTTTTCATTTCAATCAATCATTGCAAGTTAAAGATCACTCTAGTGTTTCTGATCTTCTAGAAAAGTAAGTAATTCTCAAACTTTTCTACTTCTCTAGTGAAAGTGGCTCAATCGATGTCACTTTTAGAAGAGGCATCTTGCCTCCAACTTTCGCTGTCTCGTTCCTGTATCACTTGTAACTAATTACATGTACGCAGCATGTACACATGGTGGTTTTTTCTCGTACGCTGTCAGGCTTTGACTCGTACTCTGTCAGACGTTGACTCGTATGCAGTCAGGTTTTGACTCGTACGCTGTCAGGTTTTGACTCGTACGCTGTCAGGTTTTGACTCCTTTGCTGTCAGGTTTTGACTCGTACGCTGTCTGGTTTTGACTCGTATGCTGTCAGGTTTTGACTCGTACTTTGTCAGGTTTTTACTAGTACGCTGTCAGGTTTTGACTCGTTCGCTGTCAGGTATTGACTCGTACTTTGTCAGGTTTTGACTCGTACTTTGTCAGGTTTTGACTCGTACTTTGTCTGACGTTGACTCGTACTCTGTCAGACCTTGAATAAAATGCAATGTTCAAGCCTCAGGCCTCTCTGATGTTGCTCGTTTTATTTGGCTGAATATAGAGACATTTCCAAACTGGTATCTGCACTAGAATGTGTGTTTATTGCACACCCCACACGATGCAAAAGTAATAGCAAATTTTAATCACGAGTAAGTCTTATTGTATTGTTTAACCTTTGAAACAAAGGACATGAATGACTCACTGTCAAGTTGTGTTTGCTGTAAGGCAAGAGAAATAGGATTGTTGTAGTAGTTTCTAAAAATATTTGCATTGCTAATTTACTGTAAGATGATGTTCGTGTACATTTTTGGTGTTAGTTTGTTAATTGGGAGTTTAGGGTTGAAAGTCAACGTTTTGACTATTGGAAGTAAAGACAAATTGACTGGAAAAATTGTACTAGTTGTTCTAGGAACCTAGATTTTCATTGAAGAACTAGGTGCAGCAGTGATCAAATTCCTTTCGGGAAGTGAGAGTAAATGCGAACGATAATGCAAGACAAGCGATCAATAAGAAAATTTTTATCTCTGTTTTATCACTGAACCAAACATTTTTTTCTGTGAAATCAGATTTCTCATCACCGACCTCACCTCATTGTTGGTAGGTTTAGGACTTCAGAACTAATTTTTTGCTGTACGTAACTGTCACAATTTTTTAAGTGCGACATTTATTCACTTTACACTATGACGTAAAAGCAAGACGCAAGGTCCACTCAGCCATTTTTTTGATTGGTGCTCCAGCTGTTGCTTCAATTGTTTAAAATTGCTGTAGGTGCGCGCTCAAAAAATAGGCTAAAATGCGAGTGTCATCACTTCCTTACAAAATAACGTGCTACCATTTGTTTGTGTTTCAATTCAACCTTTTAAATAAATACTAACATAATTTATTTGCATGTAATATTTTTCATCATAGAGTAACACAAATGAATGTTAAATTAACACCACTGTTTCCATCATGCTAATCGCATGTAATAAACCATAGTTGAAAAGTTTTCTTCATCTGAACACCCAAATTCTAAGTGATACGCACAGCCATAACATATTTATCTTTACCTTATGAACATCCAAGCGTGATTCATGTTATAATGAACACGTATAGTCATTCATATTATAACTAGCCGATATCATTTAACCTCATAAGCTTCCATCTAGAAATGATGTCGACCGCAACCATTAAGAACAGCACTCCTAGCGATTTGTATCCGGTAAACAGAGTTGCGGGAAAGCTTGCAACATGTTACTTAGATTGCCATTAGAAATTTCACGCATTCTACATTTACCTCTTAATCCATTAATAAGGCAGGAAATGAATCACAGGCTGTCTGGTCTGGTAGGTACTGTATTTAACCTAGGCTGTAAGGAACAGTTTTATCCTGCCACTATGTCAATAATAAAACCACACAGGGTAAAGTAATTGTATGCGCGCAATCCTGAAATCATTAACGAATTAATAGTAACATTATGACTAGCTTAAGTTTATTTGGGCCGCATCATGACGTTAGCCACACAGGTCGCGACGGAAAATTTTCAATTCTCTGAACTCAGAGATGTTAGGGATATTTCCCTGCAACCATGAGTGAGGTTGCAGTTAATTAACATGACTCTTTATTGACAAGCGAAGAACAATATTGCATAATGCTAAGCCTCCAAGATGTAACCAAATACTAGAAAGCAAGAGACCTGAAAAACTGATGTCCACTGCCGACATCACGAGGGCCAGTGGTTTGCTCCTCTGCTCCGACAGTACGAGGCGGAAAAATTCTCCGAGTTTGGTTTACGGAACCTGAGACGTACGTAACAAAAGCTTATACATAGTGAAATGGAGGTAATAGGAATCTAAATTTATTTTATTTGCTCAGTAAAATCAAAGTAATAAATAACTATACCGTAAATGAAATGGTACTCTAAACACTCGCTCCGACTGCCGCAGTCAACGTAATTTGTACCCACACAATAAATAAATTTATTTCATCTCCTTGAGCATTGAATTATCCGTTTGACATTAATTAAAAATTTGACTTATTTGAGCAACAAATTTCAAAAGACATTTGATTCTAATTTAATCTTCTGAAGCACTGAATTTTAAACAAGATTTTAGTTCTAAATTGATCATTCGTGGCATTTAGTTTCAACCAAGATTTTAATTCAAAATTGGATTCTATTATTGAGAATAATTCTAATTATAGAGAATTCTAATTCTAAATAATTCTATTAAACGAGAATCTAATTATTTTTACCTCACATTTCATGAACATGCAAGTAATTAGGTGCGGAAAAGCGCACCGCGGACATTTTTACATCGCATTTTCCAGTGACCTGTCAGCAGCGCTCTGTACATCTGGAACAATGGTTCAGCCTGACCTCCATGACAAACATGACGTTGTTGAACCGCGTGCAAAACAATGACCGAGACAATGACTTCACGTTCCGGATCTGAGAAATCTACCAGAAAAAGTTATATTAGTTTCTGATAAAAAAATTTGTTTATAGTTAACCTTAAACCATAGAGTAGATCCCAATGCACAGTCATGACACAACTTAAGCTCAACTCACGTAATATTTTTTTTACCTGGATAGTAATATCAAAAGATCGTTGAGTACGCGTACCGGCTAAAGTTCATATGGCGGCCTAAGTATGCATATATATATAGCAGACCAAATACACATAGCGGCCTAAGTATACATAGCAGACTAAATACACATAGCGGCCTAAGTACGCATAGCGGCCTAAGTATACATAGCAGACTAAATGCACATAGCGGCTTAAGTTCACATAGCGGCCTAAGTATACATAGCAGACTAAATGCACATAGCGGCTTAAGTTCATATAGCGGCCTAAGTATACATAACACACTAAATGCACATAGCGGCCTAAGTTCACATTTCGGCCTAAGTATACATAGCAGACTAAATACACGTAGCGGCCTAAGTTTACGCAGCAGCTCAAATACACATTGCGGCCTACGTTCACATATAGCGGCCTAAGTTGACATAGCAGCTTATATACACATAGCTGCCTAAGAATTTTTTCCGTAATTTTTTCCGATTCTTTTTTGTGCAGTATCCATGATACTGCACAAGATAAATTCTTGATTTCAAGAATTTATGTCACTTCTCTCAAATGCCTAAATTGTTGGATGAACTTGCATTGCGATCTAAAGTTAGATAGTTAATATTCCAAACGTAATTCATGTAAATTAAATATTCATTAATTAAACGCTTCTCAAATTGAATTCTGAAACAAGCAGCAAAAAGAATAAGATCGAGGAAATGAAATTAGATTTCATAATCAGAAACACAATCACAATCAGAACTTCTTCATAATTCCAATCAGAACCTCTTCATAATCTCAATCAGAACCTCTTCATAATTACAACCAGAACCTCTTCATAATCGCAATCAGAACCTCTTCATAATCTCAATCAGAACCTCTTCATAATCCCAATCAGAACCTCTTCATAATCACAATCAGAACCTCTTCATAATCACAATCAGAACTTCTTCATAATCACAATCACTCTGTCTATCTTTACAATCAGAACTTTTTCATAATCACAATCAGAACTTCTTCATAATCACAATCAGAACTTCTTCATAATCACAATCACTCTGTCTATCTTTACAATCAGAACTTTTTCATAATCACAATCAGAACTTCTTCATAATCACAATCAGAACTTCTTAATAATCACAATCAGAACTTCTTCATAATCACAATCAAAACCTGTCCATCTTTACAATCAGAACTATTTTCTAATCACAATCAGAACCTCCTCACCATTACAATCAGAAATTCACCAGCCCAGTCCAGAACATGCGAGGTCAGATGCATGCTGGCGGGGAGAAGCTCTCTCGCCCGCCGTAAATTTGATAGCTCGTCTTTACTGCCTGGTGTGCTGAGTGACGCGATTAATTGTTCGCGCCAGGTAGGAATAGCATTATGGTATATGACTGTTTGATAGTGTCATGCGTCTGGTAGGAATAGCATTCGGGTATATGACTGTTTAATTGATTGTGTCATGCGTCTGATAGGAATATCATTAGGGTATATGACTGTTTGATAGTGTCATGCGTCTGGTAGGAATAGCATTAGGGTAAATGATTAAAATCATTTGTTTGCTTAAATCGCAAGTTAAGCAGGAATTTAAAAGCAAAGACAATACTACAAAAACTCACCATATCTTTATAAGAGAAAACGTTTCGGAGTCCAGCTCCATCGTCAGTTCATAACACAAAATTCTGTTCAGAACAGAATTTTTCTGAACAGAATTTTGTGTTATGAGCCGACGATGGAGCTGGACTCTGAAACGTTTCTCTTATAAAAATAATATGCGTTTAAAAATTACTTTTTAAAGACAACACTTCTGAATAATACAGTGTCTTGGATGTTATACATGTACAATGCATTTCTAATTTTATTTTCAAATATTGAAAAAAAAAATTATTTTTCAAAATTTTTTAAGATATCAAAATTTTGTAAATTTTCAAAATTATTTATTCTGTCAATTGATTCATGCATTGTCTCTGACTTTATGCAATTGTGCAAAATTTCAGATCAATTGGACAGGTCAAATTGTGTCAAATATGGACTATAAGATTTGTAGCAGACAAAATTATTTTTTTAATAATGAAAACTTTTTTTTATTTATAAAATTATTTATTCTGTCAATTTATTCATGCATTGTCTCCAACTTTACGCAAGTGTGCCAAATTTCAGATCGATTGGACAGGTAGAAGTGTGTTAAATATCGACTATAAGATTTGTAGCAGACAGACAGACAGATAAACAAACAAGAAGTGAAGTTAAAGAGAAGTGTTGTAATATGGTGAATTTTTAGTGTAAATGACTGAGTCCCTTGTCTGATGAGAAAGACAAGGGCCCGCTTATTGCACCAAAGATTAATTCTGACCAGCTCTTATGCTGAGCAGTCAATCAATACTGCAACTTCAATTACCCAAGCTGAAAAATAATTGAGATAGTTGAGTTTAGAATGCATGTAAGCTCGTGAAGATATCTTCTTTGATGAACGAAAAATAATTTTTATGAAAAATTATTTTTTTATAATTTTAGGCAAAGTTTAATATGAAATAGCTCCAGAGCATTTTTTAGTGTCTAATTTGTCCAACCAAAAATACTATTTAATAATGGAAGCCTTTTAAGTTAAAAAATTAGCTGTATAATATTACTCAAGGTCTATCTATCAGTTTGCTGAACTTTTGGAGAATTTTCAATTTATTAATTTACGTATTTATTTTATTTTCATCCTGTGGCATGAAGATTTTGCTTTTGATGCAGTTAACGGGGTTGTGAAATTTAAAAACAATCTTCTTTTACACGAACATAACAATAAAATTGTAAATTGTGAGACTACTAAGCGCGAAGTTTCAACTTAAAAGCTATAATATCTGGCCAAAAATAAATGCTGGACTACTTTTAACGTGAAAAAATAGGACGAGCGATAATACCGTTGATATTGGCAGTGATCTTTTCAAGATAATCAGTCTAAGAAACTAGTATCACTCCGTTGTTGCTTTGGACTTGAAATAAGTGAAATGCTGAATCGAAATGTAGACGCTCAAAATTTTTTCGCATCTGCCACGGATGTTGCCTCCCTAACAAAATTGGGGAACGCCTAGGTTTCGGCCGAATAGTCACTACACTCGGCGCAAAGTAATTCTGAGTCTGCTTGGCCACACGATCGAAATCAGCTTCTGGTCAGAATCTCATTTCCGACTTTATAGTCGCCTGAGGGTATGACAAGAGTCGGCCGAGCCGAGTCGTACCGAGCTAGCAAGCTGCCCAGAGGCTGCCTTTCGAACCCTGAGCCGAAGCGGACATATAATTCAGGAAAATGTTAACAACAGAATACTGTGTGCTACGATCAATGTTGAACATTTGAGAATTCAACGCTGAATATCTCAGAATTCAATGCTGAATATCTCAGAATTCAATGCTGAATATCTCAGAATTCAATGTTAAATATTTCAGAATTCAATGCTGATATCTCAGAATTCAATGCTGAATAACCCAGAATTCAATTCTGAATATCTCAGAATTCAATGTTAAATATCCCTGAATTCAATGATGAATATCTCAGAATTCAATGCTGAATATCCTAGAATTCAATATTGAATATCCCAGAATTCAATGCTGAATATCTCAGAATTCAATGCTGAATATCACAGAATTCAATGTTGAATATCCCAGAATTCAATGCTGAATATCTCAGAATTCAATGCTGAATATCCCAGAATTCAATGCTGAATATCCCAGAATTCAATATTGAATATCCCAGAATTCAATGCTGAATATCCCAGAATTCAATGCTGAATATCCCAGAATTCAATATTGAATATCACAGAATTCAATGTTGAATATCCCAGAATTCAATGCTGAATATCTCAGAATTCAATGCTCAATATCACAGAATTCAATGTTGAATATCCCAGAATTCAATGCTGAATATCTCAGAATTCAGCGCTGAATATCCCAGAATTCAATGCTCAATATCCCAGAATTCAATGCTCCATATCCCAGAATTCAATGCTGAATATCTCCGAATTCAATGCTGAATATCCCAGAATTCAATGCAGAATATCCCAGAATTCAATGCAGAATATCCCAGAATTCAATGCTGAATATCCCAGAATTCAATGTCGAATTCCTCGGAATTCAACGCCTAATATTCATGGAATTAAATACTGAATATCTCATCATCTCAGACTTTAACGAAGTGAAGTATAACCAAAATTCAGTGGAACTCGTGCGCTAGTAAATTGGTAGGAAGATATGCTCAAATTAGCATCTTGATGCTTCTCTCCTGCTTATGAATGGCAGCGAATATATAGGCTAATTAGCATTATGAGACTCTTCTTTTGCTGTTGTATGACATCAAGTTATTTATAGAGTAGCGACAAACACGTGGTTGCAGCGTGACGGAAATTTCCCGAGGCAATAAATATAATTAAACAACTCCTGTATATACACTTCCTACAGGCGAAAATTTGTTCAAATATTCGCATTAAAGTAAGAATTTGTTGTACTTTGAATTTCTGCTCGTTGCACACGCCAAACTGAATTATTTCTATCAATAGTTATTTGTTCGATTTTGTTTAGTTTTAATTCAGTGCTGTTCATTTGACGTTTACAGATTTTTTGGAATGTAACGAAGTATTCACAAGCGTGATAATACGTGATAATTGCTCACCCCCTTTCTTTTTCCCCATTTTAACAATGATAATGAACTTCTTGCCTTTCGAAAACGATGGTTTGATTTTTACCCCAAAGGCATTTACAAACTACTTTTCAGTGGCGACCTCTAGACGTTATACGAGGCCTAAATATTTCCCAGCGTCTTCGCTACTAACTATTGACTTCATTAGTTGGCTATTGACCTCATTTGTTAACTATTGACCTCATTAGTTAGACTGTTGACCTCATTAGTTAGACTGTTGACCTCACTAATTAGACTATTGACCTCTAGTTAATGTTTCTGCGATTAATTGGCACTTAAAATTAGCATTCAGTAGCAATAAATAAACTGACTTTGATATTATTGCTATGGCCTTCAGCTGATCCTTAACTAATCACTAGTGATTAGTTAAGAAGAATTAGTGATTAGTTAATTCCCACAGAATCTCGAAGATTAGGTACTTTAATTTTTTTATGGACCACAGCTAGGCGCTGCCTCATAATATCATTCCATTGTAATTAAAATCGAGCTAACTTTTAGAAAATAAATTAAAGATAACAAGTTGTTCATTTGATAAGTTTTTGCAGTTCAATTTTATACTCGCAACTCATTTTGTAAATTGAACGAATGCACGTCATTTTCGACGCGATGTCTTCGGCGCTCAATTTTCGATAACAGAAACAGGCTACAGTGCAGCAGATGCATTCAAAACTCGGAAATAATTCTTGGATGTTTACACTCCGATCTTTGGTTTTATGCAATGAATAGGTTCGAATATTTGATGCTTTATTAAAATCGCATTAACCCAAGTTTTCGTAAGTATTGTAAAGGATTATATTATTATAATAAGAATATTTCAATTAAATTCTAATAGTAATAAGAATTGTCCAATTCTTTCACTCAAATGGTATGACTGCGAAGATGCCTCTGAGTACGTGTTAATTTATATACAGCAATTATTACTACATATTTATGAAGAATTTTTATTAAAAATAGTGAATTAATAATCAGTCTTAATTTCGATTAATTAAATAATTTTAACCATTCCTCTAATTAGTTTTATGAAGCATATATCTCAAGAAAGCAAATCTAGTAACGTATAAAAAAGAATCAGAATAAAAAAAGCAGGCGCCACGCCACAGGCAAGCAGTACGCGACCGAGATGGCGAGGGGAGGGGGTGGGGGCCCTGAGGTCTATAAAGGGGGGCGAGCATGGGGGCCACAGCGCATTCGTGAGGTGAACTACGTGGTGGCTGCGTCAGAATTTGGTTTGCTTCAGCAGGTGTTGCCGTGTGTAGCGTTGGGTCATTTTACGCTACTCCTTATACGTTACTAGGAAAAAGGTTTTCTGAACATTTGCATCCCAATGAATATTTTCCGATTATGCACTAAATTTGCCAGTCTCAGAAAACAATATTTATGGACTGAAAACTTTTGAATGAGCGAACTCAGCGAAGTGCAATTAAAAGATTGACTACAATTTTTTCTCAAAGTGAGCTTTAAAAAGTGCAACTCCGACATTGATTTAAACTCTTACAAGTAGTGTCACTACAGCAGGACATATTTGTTACCGAAAATAGATTAAATCTCTCAATTAGGATAAGTGATCATGGCCGAGAAAGGCGCCGAGCGGGAGCAATGGAGCAGCAAGTTTGAATTCATCTTATCCGTGATCGGCTTCTGTGTGGGACTGGGGAATGTGTGGCGGTTCCCGTATCTGTGCTACAAGAATGGCGGAGGTCAGTACTTCTGTCGCTGTATCTGTGCTACAAGAATGGCGGAGGTCAGTACTTCTGCCGCTGTATCTGTGCTACAAGAATGGTGGAGGTCAATACGTCTGTCGCTGTATCTGTATTTCAATTTTCAGGTATAAGTATGGAGGGAAATTTTATTGTTCCTCAAATTAATAAATAATATATTGATTGCTATTAATTTATTATTAATAATTGACCATTCATTGATAGTTTGAAGAGACATTGTATTGTCCTGAAAACTTGATCGATTATTTATTGATTATATATTCATTCATTGACGACTTTAGGGTGACATTTTTATTTTATTACATTGAGACATTTGAGACCAATACCAAGTATAGAAGAGATTGGTTTGAATGAAGTTTATTTGTAGTCATTTATTTATCGTGCTTTATTAATTAATATTTTGCTTATCAGTGCTTGGCAAAATTTCGCGTCTCTATTTTACTCGAAGAAATGTACAAGTCGAGAAAATTATTAGATAAATTCACAAAAATGTAGATTAACAATCGCTAAATTTTTTACATTTTGAACGCCAAATAGCTCGCTTGGCAACAACTTATTAGGCATCAACGCAAGACAGCAAACAGCGTAAACGGAAATCCTTCACAAAAAATCAAGTTGATCTATTCATATTCTGGCAGCCTTTGTTAATAGATCCAATTTCGTTCATGACAAATATCAAATAATACGTGCAGTTAAAATTTCTGTCTGCAACTGAATTATAAAAAACTAAATAGGGTATCTAATAATCCACGCGAGAAACAACACCTGAGCGCTAAGTGCTTTGATAGCGGCGGGCAGCCAACTAAACGTCTACGAATTATCACAAGAAGGAGAGATGTCATTTCAAACGAATTTTCCAGGGCATGGATATAAAGTTTAACTGAAAATTAAAAAATAATCGCATGGTGAGCATGGTTGATGTTTTATCAAGAATGATCGCCGACGATGCTTGAATGAAAATTTTGTTATTTGCTCGTATCTAGAATAAAATGTAAGTGGTGTTTTGGAATAAAAATATGGATTGAGATATACTGTTAATCCAATACATATTATAATAAAAGAAAAACGCGATCATATTAATATCAGTTATTTCCGTGTGAAGAATCATTTCCATTTTTCGGTTTTAAAAGGGAACTACGACTTGCGTTTGTTGGCTAAATTCTTCCAATATACATTGTTCGGGACCGCCTTTAAATGCAATAATTTCATAGATAGTTAGGTTACGTGTTTTGTCATTTTGTTTTTGAGTTAACTATTACATCACCTCGTGCAGACGACCCGCCTGTTATTGTTATGTGATCCACCACGGAGCGAGGCTCCGAACCTAGGACATGATTAGGAATTAATAAGCAAAAGCCAGAAAGACGCGCGGTTTAAAGTTTTGTAATTTGTTTTCTTGTATTTATCGTTCGTTTATTATTATGGGTTTTCATTCCTTATTTTTATTCATCCTTTATAAACGATCACTGGTCAATTGTTTGGGGTCAAAGAAAACCTATTTATTGATTAGTCCCCAACATAATGATGCCGTGCCAGTTGTAATCGTACCTGGGTAAGTATTGTTCATCTAAAGTAACGTAACGTTCACAATACCGTGTTTTTCGGAGCCTCGTCTCTTGTGGTGGATATCCGAACGCGCCTGAAAGCTGATCACTGGACTCCGCGAATTTGTGTTGCTTGTTGCCCGCACGATCTACCGTTTTGAAATGGCAAGTGGTCGTGGCTGAAACTGTTCAGCGTCCTTTGGAGATGAAGAGTCTGTTTTGGTTCAAGAATATCTGCACTATTTTACTAGATTTTTCTTGAGACTTGTGATCAGAGAAAAGTCTTAGCCAAGAGGACTTCAAGACATATTACGTCAATTCAAGAACAGTTGGGCGCTATACTTTCAGAACGGCCGAGTAGCGCCGAAGAATAACTTTGCCCGCGTGAGGAAGAGGCGTGATTTCGAAACTCAGTGTGTGTCATCGAACGTAATAGAGTCCGGTAACTTCGTGCTGCATGATAATGTTCGCTTTCGTCCCCAACTGTCGGAAGCGCAGCCCGAGGCACAAGAACCTCGTGGGAAGAAGAGCGTTTACAGAGCTCCTCGAAACGGCCAGACGTCACCAAACGATTCAGCTGCATCGTCTGTCCCATCCTGGGAAAAGCGATTGTGAATTCTGTCACCGCGCCGGTCATGAGTCGTGAGTGTCGGGTTCTGTTAAAACAGTGTTTCATTTGTGGTTCAGGAACACACTTCATCCGTAAATGCCCTAATTACAGACTGCCTCGTGCTAAAGCGTGTCAATATAGACAGACGTTACAAATAGCCCGTTCAAGTGGATTATTTAGACCTGTAGATACTGTAGCTGTGAACTCGTGTTTGCCCTGCTCGAATGAAGATTTGATGGAAAATGTGCTTTTACCGAACAGTGTAGAGTTATCGTTATCCAATGCTTGTGCGAGTGACAGTGGATGCACTGCCGAGGCGAGTGAA
This sequence comes from Hyalella azteca, assembly GCF_000764305.2. Lineage (NCBI taxonomy): Eukaryota > Metazoa > Arthropoda > Malacostraca > Amphipoda > Hyalellidae > Hyalella > Hyalella azteca. The sequence goes on along the minus strand of NW_025936691.1, from coordinate 645,099 downwards.
GTGGATGACGGAGGCAATGAGCCGGACGCATGTGATTTCCTTGACGAAGCTTGTGGTGATGAACCCGTATCTAAACATATGCATGATGGTGATATTGTCGAGAAATTTCATGAATTAAGGGCCGAGTATCACCTCTACGTCACGTTACAAGACCACAACGCGGATTTTCCCGAAAGACCGAACCAATCCAGTTGCGAAAGAGGTGCACTCGACTGGAGTTTTGAGCAGGAGGTAGAAGAAATGGTTGATGAGAAAAGACTCGAAACCGTAGAGCATGAGGGTTCAAGAGCAATTGGCCAGAATGTTCCATGTGGGCAAGTAAATGTGTCAAACTCAATTTCTTTGCTGGTGGAGACTGAAAGTTTAACTAATAGTATGGATAGTCGCTCACGAGACAATTTCGTTCGATGGTTAGAGCAGGAGATGTCTGCGCAAGAAGACTTGTTGAGCCGAGCAGTGACTGTATCGGGGAGATTTAACTACAGATTTTTAGAAAATATGTCAGATTTACTTGAAATGAGTGGTGATGCAGGTGATACGATGGAGGAAATTATGAGGAAGAATTCGCTAAAGGCTGCGACTGATCATCTGAAGTATGTGCGGGAAAGTATTAGAGATTATAAAGAAGGCGCGTCGGAACCCTGGTGCAGAAAATATGAAGGTGAAATTTTTCAAGGAGCTTAAAGTTTATCGAAGCCGAAATTTCACATAACGTTAGACACTTGGTGCTAAATTTCTGGGTTTTAGAGGCTTCGTATTGTTCGCAGAATTTCCATACTTTGAATTTTTCAGATGCGCTATTTCGTGTGTATATCCTAAGGTTTCATATTGATCGCGTCGTTGTAAATTAAATGTAAATAAGAATCTTGTAAGAATTTTAAACCAATTAGCGTATATATTTATATGTAATAAAGCTGTAAAGAAAATAAATCTTGATCTGTTTCGTGTTAGATTAGCCTGATTCATGCTTCAATCTTGATCGCCCGTACATGTTCAAATACTATAGGATTGTTAAGTGCAATAATAGAATTTTTGAACTTGGTGGTGGGTGATGTTAGGGACCGCCTTTAAAAATCACAATTTCATTGATAGTTAGGTTACATGTTTTGTCATTTTATTTTTGAGTTTTTGTCATTGTGTTTTGAGTTCAACTATTACATCACCTCGTGTAGACCCGCCCTGTATCTTGTCATTGTTATTTGATCCGCCACGGAGCGAGGCTCCGAACCCAGGACATGATTAGGAATTAAGAGGCAATGGCTAGAAAGACACACGGTTTATACTTTTGATATTTGTTTTCTTGTATTTATCGTTCATTTATCATTATAGTTCTTAATTCATCAGTTTTTATTAATCCTTTTTTTGCGATCATTGGCCAAGTGTTCGGGGTCAAAGAAAGCCTATTTATTGATTAGTCCCCAACAACATAAACACCCTTAATTCCCAACAACTTTTGTTTGTTTTTGTAATGTTCACCGTAACAAGTTAGTCTTAGTCTCGACATCATGTGTGATAAGAATCTTAAGATAAGGCCTCTCATCTTCTGCTTGTTATACATGTATTGATTCGGTAGAATGCCCGGTAGGCAATTTGCGGCTGATATAACGACCATCAATAGCAGAACATTGCCGGGAACAACAATTTTATTTGATAATACTCACACGCCAGAGCCACCCGAATTATGCATTCTATAAAATAAAAAATTAAAGTAAAATAAAAATTCATGCGTACACCGTACGCAATTTGAATATCACTGATAAAAGAAACGAATGACATCACATCCTTTCTCGCCGACGCAACTTCGATCGAATTGTTTCTCAGAAATCAGAGCGCAGATTCTTGTGCCAGAATGTACTGCAGAGTCCGTTGGTCTATCACGAGTGCTACGTTTAACCTTAGCCTCATTGTACATGGTCACAAGTGCGTAGATCAGTGAAATGTTTACCCAGAGTTTTTTAGTACATAATTTAACGTAGTGTTACTGCCGACTGGGTGAGGATGTCTTTAATGGTGATAACAACGAAGAGATGAACCATGCATTGTGAGCGGTGAATGACGATGAAGTTCGTGCAAATTATTTCTTCGATTTTGTAACATTTGCTATATTTTTTTGGCGCTTCATTATTTTAAAATAACAAAGTAGATACATTTTGCCATTCAAATTAGTTTACTTTTCAGCTGATACCAAAATGAGGAAGTGTTGTTGGTGCAAGGTTAATACCCTCGGTGATGCTAGGAAGGTTTGGCTAGCATACTTTTCTTATTTATTTTGTGCGAGGTCGGAAGAATTCAGGATAGTGTGCCAGGTGCTTGCTTCATTATCCATTCAACACGAGACTCGCGAATCAACGCAAGATCGAACCAACGATAGTTAGAAATGCTATGAGTGACGTCATGAACTGCAGGTCGCACAATAAACGCGTAGTTTGGGATGCAAGTTAGTGGCTAGGTTTGCTCAATTTCACTACCAATATTGTATTCCTTCCCATGTGCAAGCAGGCTACTGACTAGAGCAACTAATGAACTTATGTGCCCCAATAACGCCTCGTAAGTCCTCAGCCACAGGCAAAGTCAGTCTTGTCTTCATGGATTTGTAATTCCAGTAGGGGCTTACCTCATCACTTACCCCGACCCTCCACCCAAACAAACCTAACCGGACCGAACCTTACCTCTTTGGCGGCAGCAAGGACAAACAGAGCAAGCCTGTCAAGCTTAAGCCGGTGATTGGCTGCCACGAGCTTGAAAATGTAAGTGTTGAGTTAGGGTCTTACTTGTGTTGCACATCCATGGAGATGAGTCCAACTTGAGTATTGGCGCTGAGGCGTTTTGGCTTTAAGCCGTTTCGGAACTGGTGTGGCATGCTGTGCTTAATTGTAGCGTGGTCTACGTGCGACTACGTAGCTCTGAGGCTAAGTGTAGCTGTGCATGTTTATGCTGAGCGTTGCCTTTATTGCTAGTGTGGGAGTTACATTTTTGGCCAACGGCCAAACGTTTGACTGACAAACGTTATGGGGCCAAAGGCCTCATAGTTTGACTCAGGGAAATTAGTCCCAGCAGCCACAGGCAACTCTTTTCCGGTTAATGGTCTTGGATGATGAAATTTATCAACATTACGGGTCTAAAAAAATGTACTCTACGCTTTCAATGTAGTTATTTGGATCGAAACAATTATCAAAAGTACATGTAGATTATTATACCTATACACAGAGCTAATTAAAAAATTTTAGCCCGCCCTTTTCAACAAAGAAAGCTATGAATGCTCGCATATTTGATCGAAGGACAAGCGCCGTACGGAATGAATTCTTCAGAATAGGAAGAATTCGTTTTCTTCAAATTGTGCGCATTCGAATTTTATGTTTAGTTATTGAATTAATCAACTAAGAAAGTTTAAAAAAAGCTTCTCTGGCAAGTAAAATACATCAACTTGAGATGACTTAATAGCATGTAATTTCTTCTAGGTAGTCTACACTTAAGAGCATACCAGCCCTATATGTCAGAGACTTGAATATACCAGCCGTACACATCAATGACATAAGTACACCAGACGTACATGCCAGAGACATGAGCATACCAGCCCAATATGTCAGAGACATGAGTAGACCAGCCGTACATGTCAGAGACATAAGTATACCAGGCCAATATGTCAGAGACTTGAGTATACCAGCTGCACAAATCAATGACATGAGTACACCGGACGTACATGTCAGAGACAGAAGTATACCAGCCCAATATGTCAGAGACATGAGTATACCAGCCGTACATGTCAGAGACATAAGTATACCAGCCCTATATGTCAGAGACTTGAGCATACCAGCCGTACACATCAATGAAATGAGTACACCGGACGTACATGTCAGAGACATGAGTATACCAGCCTTAAATGTCAGAGACATGATTACACCAGCCTTACATGTCAGAAACATGAGTATACCACCCGTACATGTCAAAGATATGATACACCAGCCGTACCTGTCAGAGACTTGATTACACCAGCCGGACATGTCAGAGACATGAGTATACCAGCCGTACATGTCAGAGACTTGAGTACACCAGCCGGACATGTCAGAGACATGAGTATACCAGCCGTACATGTCAGAGACTTGAGTACACCAGCCGTACATGTCAGAGACTTGAGTACACCAGCCTTACATGTCAGAGACATGATTACACCAGCCTTACATGTCAGAGACATGAGTATACCAGCCGTACCTGTCAGAGACATAAGTAAGAGACATGTCATCTCGGTGCAAACGATGTGCGCTGTTTACAGACAACCCCCAAAAGTATATGTCACACGAACACATATAATGCTAACGACTCATGCAATAACGTTAAACAAATTAACGCTGTGCCAGAGATTCATGAATGTGGCCAATGCCCGACCTTAATGTAAGAACCATGGCTAAATCAAACAGCATTAAAGCTAACCAAATGCTTCCTGCACTGCAATTCTACATTTAGCCACAAATGCATCCTGTGCTGCCTTCAGAGATGCAATAGCTATAGTTTAAAGCCTGCTTATAATAAATATTTATGCAATGGACAGTGATGATGAGTGTCCTATAATTCAGCATAAGATTTTCTAATGATTATTTAGACTAATATATAATCATGATGACGTTGGTACAATATATATTTTAGTGTCATTTACTTGAAAGAGTATACAGCCGTAACATAGCAACTTCCCGCGATGCAAATCCTGAGTTTAGAAAAAGCTTCATACAGAAATATTCAACTCATATTCAACTCGAAAATTGGTTTATCTTTTCATTCTTTTTCCAGCACAAATGGGATAATTAAAAGGAAAAGATTATTCGAAAGATAAAGAGTAAAAAATCGTATATAAATCTGAAAAGTCTTCTTACCATTCAAAAATATGGTCTTAAATTGTACTAATTTATCACAATAACTAATTGTAATTTGAATGAAGATAATGACAAAAAACATTATCCTGATAGAAATAAGTAACTTTGTTCTTTGTTCACTATAGTCGTCAACATGTCGTTCGAAGAAATTAATCAATGAATTGAATAATAATTTAAAAATAAATGCAATTTTTTCATTTTTTTCTCGTTGAGCATCGTTATACTGGTAATTCTGAGGTGCCAGTCAATTATAACGGTCTGAATAAGTGACAAGTGTGTCATATTATCAACAGTTGCGTGTGAATATCCTGACACATGTGACCTAATAGCAACAGTTGTGTGTCAACATCCTGACACGTGAGTCATTTAAGTCATTACAACGGTCTTACTATTTACCCCATCTGGCACTGAGCGCTATAGATGATTTGACCCTGATAGTGCCATGGAGGAGTGCCAACATCATGGCCACCAAGGCCACTGTCATTCACGGCTGCTAGAATTCGAGCTGCTAGGAAGCTATTTATCTAATGCTCATTTATATACTGTTTAAATTAATTTGAATCAATTTTTTTAATATTGCAAAGGTAAAAATTTCAAGGGAATTGAAAGTTTAGTTTCTCATAAATGAAAACTTATCAAGTAACACGAGTAAAATTTTCAAGTTTAATAGCGAATTAATTAATGTAGAAATTCTATAAGGAGTACAACTAAATTTGAAACAGTAAATTTAGCAGGAATTAAAAAATTTTATTCGGACAATTGTGTATATATTGCAACTAGAACAAATATTGACAGCAAATTAACATTTTGAAAGTCGATTAGAACCAAACAATGGCATTATTCTTCGACTTGATAGTTCATTCAAGTAATCAGATTCACAAGTCGTATTTAGTACGCTAATTTAAATGACGTGTTATGAAAATAAAGTTAATAATGACAACTAGGTCAGATGCAAGTTTGATTTAATTTCAGTGGGTTTGATGTGTACAAGTTAATATATAAATGAGTTTCATCGTACGAAAATAGAAACAGTGACGCTAGCTCGCCCACTCCACCACAGCGTGCATGCATTAAGGTGCCAATTCCGTCTTCGTTGCTATCATCTTTTACTTATGTCAATTATAATAATTTACACATCACTGAAAGTTGAAGATCCTAAATAAAAGTTTATGCTTCATTAATTATATAATCATTCAGATCATAGTTGGATCTTCGGGTAATTCAACTTGGGCATGAAAGTCAAAACTTAAGAGGCGAACTCAGTACACTTCGGCAGCCCAAGTGGCAGCAGCAACGTACCTACGTCATGAGTGGCAACAAACGTGCCTCAACGTACCTACGTCATGAGTGGCAACAAACGTGCCTCAACGTACCTACGTCATGAGTGGCAACAAACGTACCTTGACGTACCAACGTTCACAGAAACGTTCAGAAATCAAAGTGCTTAACGTGCATATAATCCTGCTCGGAAAGTCCGATAATATCTTGCGTCAAATAATGTACATCATAAGTCAAGATATTGTATTTATTATTGGAATTAGATGAAAACCGGTAAAAAATATGCAAGGCAAGCATTATTGTCATGCCTACTAATTATTGTCATGCTTTGATATTATTTCCTCCCAGGAAATCTTTAAAAATATGGTAAAGGCTGCATGATATTTTTCTAGAGACCCCATGATGATTTTTGACCTTTATCGTCAGTTTAAATTACCACTGTCTGAAGGTAAGGTCAACTTTCATTCCTTCGGCCAGGCAAATTTTTCCTATTTTCTCTATTTTTTTCTCTCGAAATTTTTCTCGATTATGAGTAAAAAATTTATCGAAAAACGGTCGAGTATCTTATGTTGGATCTTGATGAGCTTCTTTCTCTGCCTGAGGATGCAGGCTCGGGACTCGGCACACTCAAAAAAATTTAACTCGATCAGTACTCACTGCAGTGAGTGACAGAGAGCACATTTTCTCGTCGGCGAAAACGTGAAGTCACAGACGGTCAGACAGACGGACGGACGGACAGACGGACGGACAGACAGACAGACGGACAGACAGACAGACGGACGGACATGGCGAGCACAATGTAGTGCATTTTTTCCATAAATGAGAAAATGCGCTAAAAAAATGAGCGAGACTCTGACCAAATAGCGATGCAGTTTTAACTCTTGTGTGAGTCATCCTGACCCAGTTTTGCTCGCCAAAAACGCGTATCAGTGCTACGTTCATCTGCAGCAGTGAAAGAATTCGCAAGATTTTCCTTAGCTCGTGAATGTCAGTAATATGAACATCGCATTCGTTGGGTATCAGGCCTATTTTAAAAGTCCTTACATCGGCATAAGAAATAAAGGAGAAATGTCATTAACATTTCTAAAATATTGAAAAAGTTTCCTTGGTATGAAGAAATAATCGTACGCGCTAACCCTAATAATTTAGCGAATGAGTTTTATTGTGAAATCGGTGATAACGGTCCAGTGAATCTGGGCCTTTTGAATGAAATCGGTGATAATCGGTGATAACGGCCCTCGTCATTCATAAAAGTTCATTCTCGTCATTAATTAAATTTCGATTAATTTGAAAATTCAGGTTAAATTCCAATTTAATGGGTGAAGTTAATAATTGAAAATTAATTAGATTAAATTAAAGTTAAATTGGGGAATTTTTGTTCAGCAAAGGAATTATAGCTAAGTAGTACTGCGATCTGTGGGAACGAACAGAGCCATTTTCATTTTTTTGCCATCTGATGAAGAAGTGGAATTTCCCTAATCTCACGTGTTACTCTACAAAAATTTTTTTATACCACTTGCATTTTTATACCACCGGGTGGCGGTGCCAAAGTACACAACGGCAAAGTAGTAGTATAGTGGGCCAAGTACACATCAGCAAAACCATTTTGAATTCCACAACACCGTGTACGAACCTGGTATTCAGTAATCAACTGGAATTTGATGAATAATTATTATTGCACCCGACACAAGCTTGGAGTTAGAACTAAGCGTTTCGACCATCCTCAACTCAACTTACTTCCGCATTGGAATTCCACTGTATAATTCGTGAAAATGGAACCTTCTTAAAATATGGCGCTCGCAGAAGCTTCATCATGACTACGGAATGATTAACAATAAATAACGAAATAATCAAGATTATCTCTGCCGGAGGGATTTTAAAACTTATCAGAAAAGGATTATGCTTGATTGAATAATTGAATAATGAACTTATACTATAGCGCATAACATTTAAGAAGAAGCTTGTCATTGGCTTGCCGTAGCAAATGGCTCGTTGGCGCTTGTATTGGTGTGCTATTGTGAAATTCATTTAATGGTGAACAGTCATCGGTATCATTGCGCGCTCTTTTTTCAGTGCGTTTGCCTGATGAAGGTTTAACTTGAAAGTTCAACGCGTAGTACAATATTTTGCGACTTCTTCTCCAGACTCTTTGAGGAGAAGTAATCTAAAACCGTGGCTTACATTACTTTTTGTCCTATGGAAAGATGAGACGCGAGACTAATTAAATGGTGCCGTCAACAAATTCTTTGCTTGCTTCTTTTGTTTAATGGCACATTGTAATTTTATCAAGGATCAGAAACTAATTTTGATCACTGAGAGACTTAAATTAATATACATAATTCAATAAATACCATGCATTGGATCGTTCGTTCGCAATAAATTAATATTAACAAAATCCCGCATTGCTTCGTTTCATGAAAGCTAGATTTCTCTCGACACTAAATTTTCAAGCAACCGCCAAACTTTACGGTATGGTAACGATGAAATTTTATCGTATAAATTGCCCATAAAACATATAATTGCCATATAGAACATTCGACGCCGCCATCACGAACGAAATAAATTGTACTACGACGACTGCACGATAAGAGATAGTGTGACGATAAGGGTTATCTTCAACATGTTGTTATCTGCAGCTTCCTTGCCTCCGCACTCGAACGAAAAGGCTAAAAAGTGACATTGCGGAGATATGCAAGTGCGTTGAATTTGACATGAATAGGCCTAAATTATTACTGCTTGATTATATTCAACATAAACATCATAAAAAACAGTTCCAGTACGGGATGATCTTGTGAAGTGAGCCGATGTATAAAATTATCAGAATTATTCTCATGAAATTCACGATATTCGTAATATTCGTAATAACGGCTCCGTGGCGCTCTAGGAGGGGATGAGTGGAGGAAAGGGGAGAGTGACGAGTACGAGAGTGACGAGTGGGAGAGTGACGAGTGGGAGAGTGACGAGTGGGAGAGTGACGAGTGGGAGAGTGGCGAGTGGGAGAGTGACGAGTGGGAGAGTGACGAGTGGGTGAGTGGCGAGTGGGAGAGTAACGAGTGGGAGAGGGACGAGGGGAGAGTGGCGAGTGGGAGAGTGGCGAGTGGGAGAGTGGCGAGTGGGAGCAGCGGTGGGGAGGAATTTACCCGCTCAACCCTGGGAAATTTCCGCGATGTCGCGACGTGGTGATGGTGATGGTAATGGTGATGGTGACTCGGGCGAAATAATATCCGGTGATGATGAAAGGTATTGATGGTTGTGATGATGAAGAATGAATATGAAGGTGATATTAGATAAAAATAAATCTGTTTAAATTTTTATCGGGAGTTATGTGAAAACTCATAATCAGTGCAAGCTGTCAGGTTGCAAATAATGCAATCGAAGAGTTGGATGCAGAACATTCTTGGCACTTAATTAATAAATATATTTCAATTATTAAGACATTAACTAGAAATTTAATAAGGAAGTAACCGGTTTCTTTTCATAAACGGTAATTTTCTATCCAATGAATATATATAACTTGACCATGAACTTCTTGTCATGATAATGCAATTCCCTGCACCTGCGCTGAACATAGATCTGCAACATTAAGCTGATTATTGGGCCAAGAGATAATATTGGTTAAGTTCATACATGATTCGCTGAGATTATTTTTTGTTGAAAGTTCGTTTGCATGTTAAGATATCATTTTTAGATTTGCCTTCACTAATGAAAACGGGTCATCACTGCTCCTCTCATATCGCATCACTGATAACGGGTCATCATTGCTCCTCTCATATCTCAACACTGATAACGGGTCATCATTGCACCTTTCATATCGCATCACTGATAACGGGTCATCATTGCTCCTCACATATCGCAACACTGATAACGGGTCATCATTGCTCCTCCCATATCGCATCACTGATAACAGGCATCATTGCACCTTTCATATCGCATCACTGATAACGGGTCATCATTGCTCCTCACATATCGCAACACTGATAACGGGTCATCATTGAAGACCAACGCTTCTTGTCAATTGATAGCTGGCAACTCATGGTAACGAGTCGTCTCAATTATTCATGAACACTCACATTACCGGTATTGTAACACCGAAATTTATTTGATACTTTAAAAAAGCCTACCTTCACCATTAATTAGTAATTACCACCTACCATCAATTAGCAAGTACCATCACCATTAGTTTACGTGCATTATGGATATCATTATCTGTACCTTATTGTTCTGATGTACCTTATTGTTCTTCTGATTTGGTTTACCAGAAGCTGGGGCGACTCTAAATTTTTTTTATGGTATTTACATCTTAATTTCCACAAAAATACATGATTGTTATCTATTGCATCAGAATATTGCTCATAGAGTATTAAATAGTTATTGAGTCATTTAAAGTACTTTCTCTTCATCATTATTATCATTAAGAAAGTAAGCTATAACCATTGCTGATGATGTATCGTAATTATATACAGTCGTCCGAGTTGCGGAATACAATCGAGAGATTCTATGTTTAAAGAGAAACGATTGAGACTGTGCGAGAAAGTGTATGTCATAATGAGGAACGATTGAGATTGTTCGAGCGAGTCTATGTCTCAAAGAGGAACGATTAGGACTTTTCGAGAGTCTATATGTTAAAGAAAAATGATCAAGACTTCGTCTCTATGCCTTAAAGAGAAACGATTGAGACTGTGCGAGAAAGTCAATGTCTTGAAGAGGAACGATTGAGACTGCATGTTCGAGATGTCTTTTAAAGAGAAACGATTGAGAGTGTTCGAGAAAGTCAATGTCTTAGAGAGAAACGATTGAGACTGTTCGAGAGAGTCTATGTCTTTTAAAGAGAAAATTGAGACTGTCCGAGAGAGTTGATGTCTTGAAGAGAAAAGATTAAGCCTGTCCGAGAAAGTCAATGACTTAGAGAGAAACGATTGAGACTGTTCGAGAGAGTTCATGATTGTAAGAGGCGCAATAGAATCTTGGAAAGATTTTTAATGGTAAAAGGAACAGTTGGGGATCTTGTTAAAAATAAGTACCCCAGTATGATATTGTTAACAAAACGCACCCTAGTATATGCTTATTTATAAAACTCAATATATTTTTTTTACATTGAATTGTAATTCTTAACAAAATTTAAAGTATACCTATTTTGCTTGTATTATTTTTCCAATTAACCGTGTTAATAATACGGGCCTCAGTAACGTCTGGAGTGCTTATTCATAACAAGACCTCAGACGGGGAACTGAAGTAGAATGTCTGAAAGATTGTGGTATATTATAAATGACGATCAACTACGCGATATTTTTTTGTTTTCTTGTGCACATTTAGTGTGCTGGACACAAGATATTTGTATGGACAAATTTTATTAAGAAATTATCCAATTTTGTGTTTAGATGAAAGGTAATCTCTCAATTTCATTTTTTAATTTTCCTCATAAGAAAAAAAAACCTTACATGCGTAGCTGCAGAAATTGAAATACGGAAATTTTTCTTCAAATTTATTATTCTTTCATTGAGATGGGCTCGGATAATAGGTAAATTTTCAGCCTTGATTGAACGTTGATGTTACATCAGCCTGATTCAACGTATGTTGCAGAGTGTATTTCAGGTTGAATATGAAAAAAAACGTTAGACAGTAACGATGTCTTGAAATTAATCTAGCCGTGCTCGATGTCTTGACAAAACAACAATCAAGCCGTCTTGACAACTATCTTGCCGAGCTCGATGTCTTGACAACAATCGAGCAGTACTCGAGAGGTCGGAATTTCTGAGAGAAATGTTATCATTTATCCCACGGCAATCGACGATGTTGTACTCATCTCGCCCATACAATTTGTGCGCAGGAGCCGACTTTTTTTGTACACCTACTCTTCGTTAAATTTCATCTCTCACTTAATTGGTGGCAGCTTGTAAGAACCGATGTAATTTAAAAGTTTTTGGTGTATTTCTCTAATAGTAAAGAAAATATCGCTAGATTATAAAATCATCGTTATATTTTATCATCATCATTATCAAATTTACATCAAAGGCAATGAGCCATTAAGAATTTGCTTCAAAAAATACGAGTAATATATGCTGTGGGTGTAAAAAGTATCCGGCACGAAGGATAAACTTTATTTAATTGAAGCGTATTCAACACAATAACATAAACAAACACTATTCCAATGTAAATTTACTTGGGAAATACAAATTCAAATATCATATCAAAACAGCACTATCATTAAATGTTGACTTGATAATTGCAATATTTTAGAAGTCAGGGTTCAAAAAGCATCCAACGCATATAGTACTCAAGTTTATGCAATACTTCGTCTTGTGACCTTCAGCTACCAAATCTGCTTCTAACCGATTCGAATACTTGTTTACAAGATTAACATGTATGCTTATTGGAATTTTAGCCCACTCTTCCTTGCATATTTCTTTCAGTTGAATAATATTTTTGGGTCTCTCTCCTATACTCTTACTTTCAATTCCCCCCACAGGCTTTTAATCAAATTTAGGTCATTGATTGGCTTGAAATTCCAATAACTCAATGTCCCTCTCCTGAAACCATCCAAGAGTTGCCCTCGCCATGTGCCCAGGGTCATTGTCTTGTCGGAATATTCAACCTCGAGGAAAGTTTAATTTTTCGGCTGACTTCACGAGGCTTCTCTAAATAATGCCCCAATACATTTCGGAGTCCATCCTTCTTTCTATGATTTCCAATTACCCAGGGCCTGCATAATGTAAACAACACCAAAGTATTATGCTGCCACCTCCAAACTTCACTGTTGAGACGGTATTTTTAGCGCATTTTCTCATTTATGGAAAAAAATGCACTATTATGCTCGCCATGTCCGTCTGTCTGTCCGTCCGTGACCTCAAGTTTTCGTTGACGAGAAAATGCGCTCTCTGTCCACTCACTGCAGGGAGTACTGAGTTATATTTTTCTGGTATTCTGGCAGAGCGATGATGCATCTCCAAACATTTGGTTACGTTGGACAACCTTCAAAACTGATTGTTATTTAATCTGGATATATAATTTTAGATTTTCTGAAATGAAGCTTTAATTTTTATTTAGAATATTATTATCGATTAAATTTATCGTATTTTATTTCTGCAGGAGCGTTTCTGATCCCGTACGTGGTATGTGCCCTGGTGGGAGGCGTGCCTATGTTCTTTCTGGAGGTGGGCATCGGTCAGTTCATGAGCGAAGGAGGAATATCTGTGTGGAAGATGTGTCCGCTCTTCAGAGGTAATTATTAGAAACTAAATCAGGTATTGCAAAGTTTAGTTAGATACCTGAATAAAAGTCCGCTCTTCAGAGGTAATTATTAGAAATTTAATCAGGTAGTCTAAAGTACTAGTTAGATACCTGAATACGTGTCCGCTCTTCAGAGGTAATAATTAGGAACTAAATCAGGTAGTGTAAAGTACTAGATGGATACCTAAATAGGTGTCCACTCTTCAGATGAATTATCTGAAACTTTATTTCATTTGTGCAACCTCTTCTTGTGTAGCTATAGCAAGACTAGACTCATCTAGCTCGTCTAGTGCAGCTATCACAAGACTACACCCGTCTATTCTGTCTAGTGTAACCGCTGCAAGACTAGACTGTCGTCGTTCTACATATTTACTTTAGTGACGAGCTAGATGAGTCCAATCTTGCTATAGCTGTACTAGGCGAGCTGTTGATTACAGTTTATATCCGTCAATTAAAGTCACACTAATTTGTTTGAGTGTACACAGCATTCAGGAGCATGAGACGAATCTCTCAGCAATGTAAGGTGAGGTGACTGCCATGCCAACATAACAGCGATTCATTCAGTTTGGTTGCTTGTCGGTCTTGAACTTTGGAGTCGGGCGAACGACACTGCAAACTTTGATCAACATGAGAATGTATTTAAGACTGTTTAATCACTTTAATGTATGATTAATTACTAATGCAAATAGTAATTATACTTCTACACACCGTTTGTAATATTGAATTTTTAGTAAATTATTATTATATTTATATATAGTGAATATTTACATATATATATTAATTTTTGGATTTGTAATAAACGACGCATTCAATTTGCAAACTAATAAGCACAATTTTTCCGTAGTAAATACAATGGAAATATTGTTTAAGAAGTATAATAAGTTTCCAGAATTTTTTAATGCCAATTTTAACACAATTATTCAAAGATTAACAAATTAGTTTAACCGTCGAACCAAATCAAAATTCCTCTGAGATTAAATTATTTATATTTTTTATTGAAGGGCAAATCTAACTTGGTTTCATATGATAACGGCTTTTACATGTTAATGATATATGCATTTAAGGCGACTCATATGTCACGTCTCACATGTTTGAAGCTTTCTCCTGTGTAGCATGTCGAAGTCGGTCTCCAATATAACCTAAAACTAAGTGAACATTAAATAATAAATGTAATGATAAAAAAATATTATGATTGGAATGTCTTATTTCTCTTGGAATTACAATATTTATTTGACATGACACTCGAGGGCGACTTTGGCGCTACATCGGTGATAGGATTTGGGGTCATGTATATAATTCGTTTGGAAAAATAAGACTTTGGAAGCGTTTTTAGCGCATTTTCTTATTTATGGAAAAAATGCCCTATTGTGCTCGCCATGTCCGTCTGTCTGTCCGTCCGTCTGTCCGTCTGTCCGTGACCTCAAGTCTTCGTCGACGAGAAAATGAGCTCACTGTCACTCACTTCTGTGAGTACTGAGTTATATTTTTTTAGTGAAAGAGCCAGTCTTACTTGTCTTTATTCAGAGCGATTAATCGAACTGATTACTTCAGTCCACAGTTTAGAAAAAATTTTTGCACAGCAGATGTTTTTGGTCGCATAGACACGGGCGATTATTCACTTTCACTTTGTTTTTCCTTAATCTTTGAAACTTGTAAATTTCTTTTCCTTCATCTTATGTCCTGTTAATTACTAAGCACACAATATCCACTTTAAAAATTCATTATCCTGATCCCATAATGCGATTATTTGCACAAATGTTCATCATGGATTTCTTCTAACCTCAAAATCACAGAAGGTATGAATTCTTCCTGATTTCTGTCATGCCTGAATTTCCTCATTTTATTAAGTTTTCATAAGTGGTGCTATTCCCTATCAAAAATTATTTATTTCAAGAATTTTTTTGAACGACCACTCGTAATATCACGAAAATGTTTTCTTTTTCAATAATCATAGGGTTGATTTGAGCCGAAAATCTCGCTGTGTAACGTGTTGAACATGCATTACATTGTTCTCCTCGCATGTTGTCTGTAGTACTTGGTGCACGGTGTAGTACAGCACCACTACTTGGTACTGTACTACTTGGTGCTGTAATGTCTTGTGTTGTACTACTTTTTCTGTAATTTTTTATGCTGTACTACTTGATGCTGCATTAGTTTCTGATATACTAATAGGTACTGTAAAAACGCTTTCCGTTTTTGAGTTTGGGTTGCCGTAAGTCCGCGTTCAGGTTTTAGGATAACCACGGTTTAAATAACAAATTTCCTTTTTATTGAATGAAAAATTGTATCTGTGAGAACAAACATAAATATATTAACCCTATAAACTTCAATGTATGCTTATAATATTCAAATATAACAAATAATCATCTAAACTATAAGCAAGTTATAAGAAGGCATACTGTAACTCAACGCACCGAAATATTGTTGGCAGTTTTGACGCGGGCTACGAACAACTGATTTGACAAGAAACTATTTGATACGTCGTTGACTAGCTTTTATACTCTAAAGGTCAGATAAACAAGTAAATCATAGGAGCGCATAAAAAATAGACTATTAAAACTAAGCTAACAAAAGGTTCGCTAAAAATATTTACAGGTACCGTACAATTTTTACAGCTCTACTACTGCTGTACTAATTCGTTTTACAGGGATCGGCTACGCGGCCATATCTGTGTGCAACCTGTTGAACATGTACTACATCGTGATCATTGCGTGGGCGCTGTACTACTTTGTGCTGTCCTTCCAGAGTACTTTGCCTTGGGCCACTTGCGGCAACTGGTGAGCTATTCAGAAGATATTGAATTCGGTATCTTGAAAAGTTTTAAGAATGTATACGCGGAAGAAAAAGTTTGCCGCTACTTAATGAATTACTTTTTTCTCGTATGAGGAAAAAGTAATAATAACTGAAATGAAAAACAATACTCATTAAAATTGCGGGCTCGTATGAGTTCAAATATTTTAAATTCAATATAAATCAAGTCAGTAATATTTAAATTATTCCATTTGTGAGATAACGTTTTCTTCAGTCTCGAATACCTATTGGCACCGAAGAATTCAAATTAAATTTATATTGAGAAGTGAAGCCACACTACATCGCATCTGTTTCGCTCGAGAACAACATTATATTGTACCTCTATTTAAGGTGGTACCACATTATCTTGTACCTGCATGTTTTGCAGGTGGTGCAACATTACATTGTACCAGTTTTTCATGTGGTATAACATTATATTGCACCAGTTTTGCAGGTGGTACAACATTATAATATATTATTTTCTCGCAGGTGGAACACGGCAGCGTGCGTCTCCGACGCTACGAACCACTCCACGCTGGCGGAGCTTCGGTCTATGAACATCACACCTCGGGACTCCGTCGTGGAGTTCTGGGAGTATGTGAAGAATTAAAAGAAGAAGCGCGAAATTAACATAAAAAAAGAAGTCTGATATAATGAATTAATTTGCATTTGTTATAAGAGAACTTGGTTCACAGCTCGAGAAAGTATAGCGTCCTCATCACGTTTTACAAAATCAATAAGAAAAAGGCAAATAATGTGTAAATAAAACATTTCATTGTGAAAAATGTACTGAAGTTTGTTTTACCTAAGTGCTTTTCATTCTAAAATAAAATTGTTATTATATTTTATGATTACTAAGAGATTCAGAAGTTTAAGTAGAGGTTATTTTTTGTATCAATTGTACTTGTGAGACCGTCTTTTTGGTTGTGTTGCTGCCAACGTTATTTGCTGAAGCCTTGGATCAGAATCTGTTACAAATGATTTATATGATTATTATGATGGCAAATACGGACAAAAGTGAGACGCACTAACAGTATCTTTATAATTGTGGCAATAATAAACATAATTAATGCCTGTATCTTCATAATAATGATAATTATAAAGATAATAATAAATCAATGAATTGCAGGCACAGCAAGAAAAAAATTAGGCGAGGTTTAGTTAACATTCTTATCTATTTTTTAGAGAATCCTTGACTTTGCAAAAAATGTCGAAGCGTAGATGGAAATTTTGTGGCTAAAAATAATCATAGACGCCAAAGTGAAAAACTGCAAAATAATTCGACTTGCGCTTAGCAATTCGCGTTGTTTGTCAACAGTTCGATCTTTAATAAATTAAAGAATCAAACAATATTTTACTTGAGCATGAATAAATGCACTGGTATACCTAAAGTGGACGCTGTGACGAGTGAAGCTACGAATAAACACAAAAATAATCATGTTTACCTTAAAAATGACACTTATGTAGAACAGCTGTGTCAGCATTGATTAAAAGGCCGTTATATAGACCTTTCGTCGGTTCTCAACATCGCAGAATTTTCCCAGCTTGTTACCGTCTCGAACATGCAAGTCACTGCTCCATTGTTGTATTTAACCGCATGGCCTCCTCACCGATTAAACCAGAACTCTAGCAGATATCTGGGATCGAAACCACAACTCGCTGCTCCAGTCATAATAGGCTGAATTGTAACCACTGGGCCACCTTACCCATAACAGTTATCAGGGATCGGAGGTGCTCTGGTCACAATCAGTCTTAAAATTATTTAAAAAATATCACTCAGTACTCACTGCATGGAGTGACAGAGAGCGCATTTTCTCGTCGGCAAAAACGTAGACGCAGTCACGGACGGACATGACGAGCACAATAACGCCTTTTTCCCATAAATGAGAAAATGCGCTAAAAAGATACATCCATAAGGAATTAATGCGGGAACATTATTGTGCAGCAACAAAGTGCTGCAGATCACTGACGGCGTTGACGACATGGGTGGGATGGTGTGGCCGCTGTTCGGCTGTCTTATCTTCTGTTGGGTGTGCACTTACTTCGCCATCTGGAAAGGTGTCAAAGTCACCGGGAAAATTATGTACTTCACTGGTAAGATTTCTCCATAATAATAATGATCTCACTTAATTTTTGTATATTTTTCAGCGGTAAAACAATTTTTTTCTTAGTTGCTGGAGCGACAGAATATTTCAGACTAAATGTTACCATTCGTGAAAAATTGTCCCAATAGCCATAATAAGTCAGTTCAAAATCAATCAATCAGGTTTTCAGATTGGTCAGGCGATGGTATTTATCTCTAATTTTAAATAGCGTAAATAACGGCACTTTCTTACTCAAAAACTTTCCCGTATAAGATATTAAATGCCTTCCTCACACAGCAACCTTCCCGTACGTGATGCTCACGGCTCTCCTCATCCGGGGCGTGACGCTGCCTGGGGCTGCTGAGGGCATTCGTTATTATCTTGAGCCTAAATGGGAGAAAATCTTCGACCATCAGGTACATTAAGTCAGATTTTCAGGGCCAGACTTGTTGCCGATGAGTTACGAAAAAAAACATGCAAGCATGGATAACGTTACGTTGAATACGTATATGTTTATTTAACGTGCCAAGGTACGTTAAATGCCAGGCACATGATTTTTGAATTCCGTGTTACTCAATCCGGTTAAAATTACACAAGGATAATTTTAATTCAAATTAATGAATTACATCATGAAATGAAATTTCCAGGATGTTGAAAATATTGCGCACTTCTTTCTGAAATGAAATTTGCACTCACTTGCGAATACTGGTATTAATAAATAAAGCGGAACTTCGGAAGTTTATAAGTTCGGAAGCGGAACTTATACACTTTATACAAGTGTAAAGCTATTTATGGTTACATGCTTTAAAAAGGAAAAACCTAAGAGTGTCCTAATTTATAATGGATATATAATTAATATTACGAGGTGGCAAAAGGCGGTGCTATTCCTTTAGAAATTTTCATCTTCAATTTCTTTCAAATATACATATATGTCGTACCGAAATCGCGGAATTACCGATTCACTGGAATCGGAAGCCAGTTTGGCAGAGCTGCATGTAGAATCGGCATTTCGTTGCTGATTTAGAAAATCGGACGTTAGAGCTAGAGTTAGAACATACATCGACAGTTAGAGTTAGAATAGGTTGGTTCAAGTTTGGTCAAGTTCCTTTATATTTAAATATGAAAAAAACTTGGCTGACTGACCTAGCCTAAAATGCTTCCTAAAGTATAGAAATGCTGATTCTACGGATGCGGCAAACTGGTACGACATATGCATATGCATGTATAATAATAGTGATAATTATAAAATTATCATGAGATTTAAACTGTTCACCGTTCACTCTCACAGGATTAGCTCCAGCTGAAATGTATCAATTTATCTTGTAAAAATTTCTATCGATGAGAAGTATGCTGTCGCGTACGTAAAAAAATTTTCAGTCAAATAAGTGTCTCGCTGCTCAGGAAAATTCTGGTTAAAATATAATTGTAAATGACTTTTCATGTCTGCAAGCACTCAGTGCGTATTTTTATTGCACGGAATTTATTGTTGCATCACATGCACGGAATTTACATTTTTATTTCATAAAGACAGCAATACTCTTTCAGAAATTTGTATAAAAATACCCTCGTTCATATTTATTTATGATATTCTAAATTTCTTGAGTCCAACAATAAGGATCAAATCGTGAATTTATGCCAAGAATCGTAAAAAAATTTTTATTTGCTATCTGAATTTATGATCTATTAACATAATTTTACAGCCATTTACTAATGGAAGCCAAAATATTCAACTCAATAACGAAGTTTTAGGCAAAAGTTGGTGTGTGTCTTTGCTGTGGTAAAACATAATTCATGTACACCTACATACCTAGTGCTAAATTCCCTGTGTACCATTAAAAAACAATGCTTGCTAACACAGTTTCTTATTTCTCAGGTCTGGAACGATGCTGGTACTCAGATCTTCTACTCGTACGCTGTGGGCCTCGGTGGCATGGTAGCTCTTGGTTCCTACAACAAATTCAACAACAACTTTGCCAAGCAGTGCGCTATTTTGTGTGCGTGTAACTCCCTCACTTCCCTCTTCGCGGGTTTTGGAATATTCAGCGTATTGGGATACATGAGCCTGCAGCTCGAACTGCCCATGGATAAGGTGGCTGAAGCTGGTGAGTCATTCGGCGAAATGTTGATTAACAGAAATATATTTTTTGTAATGATATTCATAGGTGAATATGTTTTTTGGAAGTTTATTCGTCGTGGCATACCCTTTTTACTGCATTCTCTCATTTATGAAAAAAATGCACTCTTGTGCTCGCCGTGTCCGTCCGTCTGTCTGTCTGTCCGTGACTTCACGTTTTTGTCGACGAGAAAATGCGCTCTCTGACACTTACTGCAGTGAGTACTGAGTTGCATTTCTTGTAAGGGTATTCCTGGAATATTTTATTTTTAATGACATTCCAACAAGAATATCTTTTGGTATGAATATTTTTCTTGGAATACCTATTTGATAAAGGTATTCCTTAGGAATAGTAGAGTAACAGTGGACATAATCAGTCAACTGGTCTGTATGTGAGAAGTGAGTGAGGCCTTTTTGACGCGCACAGTCCATAATTACAATTAGCTCTGCGTTAGGTCAACAGACAGACAAATCAAAAACAACATAAATACATCGTATCTACATGATATCAAAAATTCATACAGCACAATAACCAAATTGCAGCTGATATTTTTCGCTGCTATAACTATAGTTTTTTGTTATTTCAGGACCCGGACTCGTTTTCATCGCCTACCCTAAAGCCATGGCGCAGATGCCGTTTGCACCCCTCTGGTCTGCCATGTTTTTCTGCATGATACTCATGGTAGGATTGGACTCCCAGTTCGTGCAAGTCGAGTCCGTGGTCACAGCCATCGTGGATCTTTACCCGAACCTTCTGAGAACACGGCGTGGACGAGAAATTGTCGTGGCTGCCGTGTGTTTACTGGACTTTGCAGTGGGATGCAGCATGGTTATGCAGGTATCGTGTATTTAGCATTTGGGCATAGTTTTAATAGAATACCTATTTACAATATCTAGATATTCTTCCAAAATATTCCCTTTCTGATGAAAGATACAAATTGCTGAACTCTTGGTCTAATTGCAAGAGTACTTCGGTAGTCTATATATCATTTTTTCTCTAAGACCTCATCATAAAAAATTAAATCTTACTATTGAAATAGTTAATTATGTATTATGCCAGTCAGATGTTTTTTTAAACATGCGTTGAATCAATGTAAACTCAGATTCAAAAACCAACTTGAACTTATGTCCACTGTACAGGGTGGTTACGGTGGTATGTACGTGGTAAAAAATTAATAAAAACTCATGTTCATAAACCAACTTGGAGTTATGTCCACTGTACAGGGTGGTATGTACATGGTAAAATAATCAATACAAACTCAGGTTCAAATACCAGCTTGAACTTATGTTCACTGTACAGGGTGGTATGTACATGGTAAAATAATCAATACAAGCTCAGGTTCAAATACCAACTTGAAGTTATGTCCACTGTACAGGGTGGTATGTACGTCTTCCAATTGTTCGACTACTTCGCTGCTAGCGGCATCATCCTACTGACCGTGTGTGGTCTGGAGGCCACGGTGTTGTCATGGGTGTACGGGGCGGACAGACTGATGGACAACATGGACATGATGCTCGGCTTCAGGCTCTGGCGGTACTTTAAACTGGCTTGGAAATACATTACTCCCCTCCAGACCTGCGTGAGTGTATGCAATAATATTAGTGTCCGAATCAAAAGGATAAAATTTAAAAGGTACGGAAATCGGCGAAAATGTAAAACTTGCTTGGCAATCTTGGTGCTTGAATTCAAGCCAGGCAAATTGGTGCAAACTCAACAAACCTAGAAAATTGGAGGAGATTTTGAACTTGCTTGAAAATTAAATTAATTTCGACAAGTACTTAAGGCTATAAATCAAGTAGGTCGAGTGAGAGTTTTGTGAACTATTAAAAAATAAAAGGCCTGTACAACCTAAGGAAGTAGCGAAATATAAATTTAGCTCATGCTTTTGAATATTTGCATGCCCTTGGTGTATCAATACCGGTACATACAAGTGATACAACATACAATGCCTGGGTTTTAAATGTTCTGGAAATATGCTATTTTAGTAATAAAGGTGTTTGTTTTGCTGATTAATGAAAGTCTATTCAATATAAAAAATTAAAAATAATTAAACAGTAATTATTCTTTTTTGATGTACCCCGATAAGTATAACAATATTGGCTGCTGATAAGAAGCTGTATAAACTCAACTCTCAGTTGCCCGGAAAATTTATTCATCATAAATTATATTATTAAATGCATCGATATTTAATTCGAGACTACGAATAGTCGAGCAAAGCAAGTTGAATGGGGCAGACTACGAAAGGTTACTTCCCTAACAAAATTCGGGGACCGCCTTGGCTTCGGCCGAATAGTCACTACACTCGGTGCAAAGTTATTCTGGGTCAGTTGGCCAACTGATCGCAATCAGCGACTAGTCAGAACCTCCTGGCCGACTTTATGGTCTCCTGAGAGTAGGGCAGGAGTTGGCAGAATCCCCTCAGTCCCCTCACCAGGCTCTGGTAGCTGTATGATTCGGGGGCCGGAATGTAGACCAAAAAGCGGACATAGAGAAGCTGATTTACGTTCGGTCCGAGTCCTAGGCGGTTCCTAATTCAGGCTCGCCACCAACTAAAAATTTTGATAGGGTTGCTTTAGCCGAGAACCTTTGCAGTTCCAGTAAAGTAACTTTATTTGAAATTTTAGTAATGCGAATTTGTTTGAAACTTTAGTAATGTGAATTTGTTTGAAATTATAGTAATTTGAATTTCTTTGCAATAATGGTAGCTTGAATTTATTTGAAATTATAGTAATGTGAATTTTTTTGCAATAATGGAAACGTCAATTTCTATGAAATTATAGTAATGGGAATTTCTTCGAAATTATAGTGATGTGAATTATTTTGCAATTATAGTAATGCAAATATCTTTGAAATAACGGTATAATGAATATTTTTGCAGTGATAGTAATGTGCTCTCTTTTAATATTACAGTAATGTGTAGTGTTTTGCAGTTATAGTGATGTTGACTTTATTGCAGTTTTCTCAATGTATATTTAGTTTCAGTTATAATAATGTTTATTTAATTTCAGTTATAGTGACATATTCTTTATCCCAGTATCAATTATGTGTATGTCACTGCAGTTATAACACTGCGCATATCATTACAACTATAACACCGTTTATATCATTACAGTTATAACACCGTGTATATCATTTCAGTTACAACACCGTGTATACATATCATTACAGTTATAACACCGTGTATATCATTTCAGTTCACTTAGCAAGTACATCCGGCAACTTTAGGGAGGTACGCAACACTTAGCAAGTACCCCGTCCACTTTAGGGAGGTACGCAACACTTAGCAAGTACCCTGGCAACTTTAGGGAGGTATACGAAACACTTAGCAAGAACCCTGGCAATTTTAGGGAGGTATGCAACACTTAGCAAGTACACCGGCAACTTTAGGGAGGTGCGCAACACTTAGCAAGTACACCGGCAACTTTAAGGAGGTACGCAACACTTAGTGTGTACCTGGCAACTTTAGGGAGGTACGCAACACTTAGCAAGTACCCCGGCAACTTCAAGGAGGTATGCAACACTTAGCAAGTACCCCGGCAATTTTAGGGAGGACGCAACACTTAGTAAGTACCCCCGGCAACTTTAGGGAGGTACGTAACACTTAGCAAGTACCCTGGCAACTTCAAGGAGGTACGCAACACTTAGCAAGTACCCCGGCAACTTTAGGGAAGTACGCAACACTTAGCAAGTACCCCCGGCAACTTTAGGGAAGTTCGCAACACTTAGCAAGTACCCCCGGCAACTTTAGGGAAGTACGCAACACTTAGCAAGTACCCTGGCAACTTCAGGGAAGTACGCAACACTTAGCAAGTACCCTGGCAACTTTAGGGAGGTACGCAACACTTAGTGAGGGCTGTAACTAGCACCTCGAGGGCTGTAACTAGCACCTCGAGAGCTGTAACTAGCACCTCGAGGGCTGTAACTAGCACTTCGAGGACGTTAGATTTAACTCATTATTTTATCGTTCTCACACAAAAACATATTGATCGTTTATTCATTGCAATCTTCAGCAATTATGTAACTATTTTCATTAATACTGTGAATTTATGGTCGTTCACATCGCGTATATTTTCATAATGTTTGTTAGTAAAGTGTTTCATTTTATAATTAAACGTCCATCATCACATTCTAGATGGGAACTCACTTCCGTACTGAATAATTATACATAGCTTCTAGAAAATATTTTATCGTATTTTGAATAAATCTACCATTCCTAATTACTTTCTACTTAACCCTCGCAATAAATGCAGAAATTCAAATCCTAGTATGTATAGTATACAAAAGTGACGCCTTGTATGAAATTATGAGACCAAATCCTATTATGTATAGTATACAAGAGTGACGTCTTGTATGAGATTATGAGACCAAATCCTGGTATGTATAGTATTCAAGAGTGACGCCTTGTATGAGATTATAAAACCAAATCCTGGTATGTATAGTATACAGGCGGGACGCCTTGTGTGATATTATGAGACCAAATCCTGGTATGAGACCAAATGGATTATTTTACGGGTCAATGGATTATGAGACCAAATCCACATTGATCCAACACTAGATTTGGTCAATGTGACTCAAACATTTTTTTGAGTGCACTTAATTATTGTAAAGAGGTAATGTGAGTACAATGCAATTTATTTGCTTCGCGCATTACTTGGAAGCCTCCTGAATATTTTGAATAACTGATGCAATTGAGAGGAAGGTTATGTTTTTTCTGCAGTATATTCAAGCTGTTGCACGAGTTATTTCAAAATCATTTTTTAGAAAAGCGCTGAGAAAAGTACACAAGCACAAACTTTGTTGTCTGCGAGCATATATACGTTGAATTTAAGTCATGTCTAAGGAAAACCGTTGTAATTTTAATATTCTGTTCGCTAATAACTCGATCAAATTAGGTTATTTTCCTCTGTTTTTTTAAAGGTTTGGAATACAAAAAATCATCCTCAATATCCTGCTGAAAATATTGTACAGGAAATTGATTTCACAATTCATGATGATGCTGCATCTCTGTGTCAAAATTGTTTATTCGTTGTTTATTGAAAATAATTTTCAAATCAAAGATATCCGAAGGAATTGACCAGGTATTTGAAAATTTAATTAGGGATTAATTTCCTCTTTAAACACAGATAATCATATCAGAATATCACGGCCTTTTATATAGGATTATTTTATGATGGAATTTAGTCAGTTGTTGATAATGTGTTTTATTTGAATTTGTTGGATTGGACTGAAGCAATGCAACTGAGAATTTTTTTAGGTTTGATTAATTAATTATTACTAATGACATGTAAGTTAATGTAGATCGGATAGGAAATGATAACACGGTTTATTCAAAAATTATATCGGATAATCAAATGGTAAAATTAACAATTATATAATAAATTTTCATTATAAAGTTGTATGGTTATAAAATTCACTACGTCCTGTAAACATTGCAACAAGACTGAGATTGAGTATAAACAATATATTTCTTATATACGAGTATATAAATATATT
The DNA here is from genome assembly GCF_000764305.2 of Hyalella azteca. Lineage (NCBI taxonomy): Eukaryota > Metazoa > Arthropoda > Malacostraca > Amphipoda > Hyalellidae > Hyalella > Hyalella azteca. The sequence goes on along the minus strand of NW_025936691.1, from coordinate 619,248 downwards.
GATATTTAAGTATCTGCAACACTGAAACGTGAATTAGTCTTGATGAGGTCGAAAGGTCACAAGGGAATATATAATTCATCAATGACATATTAGCAAATTAACAACAATTAATATTTCAGTTTACACTGTGTGGCAGAGTGGCTACACTTCAGAGTAGCAGGAAGGGAGCAGTGAGTTGTGTGTTCTACCAGAGTTAGCTGCAACAGTTCTGGTTATACTGATATTAATATAAGAATAAAATAAAATATCACAATAATATAATATAATAACAGTTCCGGGTGGCTGATAACAGCAAAATTAAAGTTGTAGTGAATTGAGGGCTCGGAATTCAAGGAAGCAGTAATTTTCTGCGATGTCGTGAATCACCGAATTTTCTGCATTTTCCTCCTTAGCAAACATTCAACTACCTGCTAGGTCTCATGCGAAAACTAATTATCTCACTCCCCAAACGGTATCAAGGGAGCTCGAGTATAGTTTTCTTCGATGGTTTTTCAGGAAACCCAAAAATGCAGACTAATTTTCATGTCCATCAGCCAAAAAATTCGTGCCGCACAGCCAGCCCCCCTCCACAGGCAGGTTATGGCCGTTAACCATGGTGCTGTTGTCGCTAAGTAGGAACGCAATCACGTTAGTCACGTCTGAAATTTCGGAAAAACGACGCATTGGAGTGCGAAGTTTAATTTCCTGTGCCTTCTTCTCATTTCTTTCTACCCAAATCTTACCAGAATCTGTCAACACGAGTCCAGGGTTTACCGAGTTGATTCTGATACCCAGAGGAGAGAGTTCTATAGCCATGCTCTTGACGCAGTTATCCAAGGCAGCTTTGCTCATGTTGTAAGCAAAACCGTCTGAAAACCCGACCAATCCAGCTTCAGAAGACACCATCACTATATTACCTTTCATCTTCCTCTTGATTAAGTCCTCGACGACGACTTGTGAAATGTTTACCGCCGCCATGACGTTGACGTTGAACATATGATTCATCGTTTCTTGTGTTGTGGCTAGGAACTGTTCATCATTGTCAGTGGCTGCGTTGTTGACGAGTAGTTGAATTGGTGTGATTTCCAACACTGCTTTTCGTGTAGCGTCCCAATCTGACACATCCACAGCGATTATTTTGATCTTGGGATCCTCTTGCTGAAGAGTTTCGAGTTTTGACTTGGTGCGACTCAACGCAAACACTTCGGCTCCTAATTTGGACAAATGCAAGGCCGTTTGACGACCAATTCCTGCACCTGCACCGGTCACCAACGCTCGTTTCCCAGAGAAATCCATCGTTTGTGACGAAATGGGTAAGAAACGAGGTGGCGGATCGCAACTCTGTAGCTGCAAAGCAGGAATTAAAGTGTGAGTCAAGCTGAGTTCGCAGATCTGAACACTGTTGATGCCGAGTTAGTATTGCACAAAGTTAACTCTATCAGAAGTGACGCTCGTCACCACCACCCCGCCAGCTAGTTGGCGTGGCAATGAACGATATTACATGAGCTCCGGGGCCGCACACTGGTTGTTGTCAAGGGCTTATCTTATTACATCTGTCTTCTCTACTTCTTCTCTATCTGTATGCACGATTACTACTTTATTTGTTGAAACATTTTCTTTTTCCTTTTCCATCTCTTCCTCCCAAACATATCTACGTTTCTCTTTTCCCGATTCAATTTACTATGGCATTGAGTAGATGGAGCATCATATATACTCCTTGAAGGAACACTAAAACAAGAAAAAGTCAAGGCTGCTCACACGATTAAAGGCAGCTGCTAACCCTTGCATCAGTCCTTAATCTAGAACGTTATACTTGGATGTGGCCAAAAGTTTTACGCACAAATGCTCCATAGCTTAGCTGTAACTGCTTTATGCGTCCTCAGTTCAAACTTAAGCTTACAGACGAAATAATTTCGATGCACTGAAATTTAGAGTTCGCTACTATATTTCCAACAGGGTTTAGAGCGATTTATTCACAGGATAGCCTATGGTGAATTTCTTAAGGAGGAAATACGCCATCTACAAAGACACTAAAAATGTCGCAGAATATATCTGAGTTGAGCCAGGACAATCATTACCAATCATTCTATCCCCATTACCAATTAACTGTTCATTCATTACAATTAAGAGTAACGAAAAATAATGATCAATTCCTATTGAGGCTTAAATGTGATTTTAAATAAATAAGCACACAACCAATCATTTTTAACATCAATATGATAATAAATCTTTGAGGCTTAGCCCCCACCCCTCTGTTCTTGAAATCAAGTAACGCCTCTTGATTAGAGTGTCGGTAATTCTGAATTAAGTTATATTAAGTTATATATATAACAGGGGCAGCGTGACCCAGTGGTTAACATTCAGAGTACTAGGATTTGCGCAGAGAGGCGCGGGTTCGATCCCAGCTCTGTGCGCCAGTTTCTGGTCAGAATCGGCAAGGAGGCCGGGCGGTTAAGCACAGCAGAATTGTAGCAGTGAGTTGCTAGTTCGGGACCGCAAAATGCTGTGAATGTTCTGTGATGTTAAAAATCGGCGACAGGCCTACGGCCTACTAAACACTAAAACCGCTATTATTATTATATTAGACTGTGTAAAACGTAGGTTGAGGGGGAATTTATGAATGACTTGAGTTTTAAAAGTTACTGGAAGCTAGAGACTTAGAGTGAAGATTGAGAAGGCTACAGAAATTTAGGTTGAACTGTGTAAAGCTTGTATAAGGAGCTATTGTTCTCGAGACCGTGAGACCGAGGGTTTGTTTATAGTTTGAAATGGCGATTGTATCAAAGGTGCTGACCCTTGTGGAATTCAAAACCGTCGCAGCGTCACTTCGAGGGTATAGGTTAAGTGTGGGCAACACCAGCGTATATAAGGGTCCTAAAATTGGCGCCAAAGGTTGTTCTCCGGAGGTGACCGTCACGAAAGTACGGTTTACTGTCTGCGGACGTTGTGACGGCCGCGGCCGTGAGACCGGCGGTTTCGCCGTTTTCGAACTTAGGCTGTCGCGAGAAACTTAGACTCACTGAGACAGCTACGATTCCCGTGAGGACGTCAAACATTTAAAATCGACGGCCACGACTTCGAAATATTAATGTACGGCCAACATCAACACTACGGCTGCGACTCAGTCGTGAGACAACGCGAGAGGGACAAGATATGCCCAACGATTGTAACGCCGGCCATCAGAAGATTCAAGTTTTCAAGCGCCGAGCAACAATTAGCTTCGGTACGGTCATCAGCACAGTACGGTCACAGTTCTCGTCAGAAGCGGTGCTGTCGCGGGACGGTTATTACGGGGGTCGTACCATTCTACGGGATCGCTCTACGGTTCAACGTTTTCTGGTGAATAGAGAAGTTTTAGTGATGTGAAATGTTAGGTTCTCGATTTTGATTGTGTTCAGTTTACCTTTTTCATGTACTGGAGATTTTTGTCAACGTAGTATGTGAACTTGAATTTTCCAATTTAATCTGAAATGTACCAGTGTTTCATTACAACCTTCTCTCTGTACTATTTTTGCCGTAACCTATTCATACGAGGACTTACAACTTATCGTTAATGACCACTGTAGACGCAACCTGATCGAAATTGAAGCGACTGGCGATATAATAACAGTATAGTAATAGTAAAATCTCAAATCTACCTAACTTTAAAAAACTCCTACTTATTCACTCTGCTGCCTTGCAATGTTCAAAGTCATATTATGTTTAAAGAAAGGCCTAAAAAATTGCAATGTTATTAGCGGTATCACAAGGTTTTAAAGACGGCCAAAGTGGCTAAGCCCCTTAAGATTTATCATAATTTTCAAGCAAATTATGATTGATTTATAAAAAAATTAGAAAGAGAAGTCATTCACGACCTATCGAGTAAAGCCATGAAACATTTTGATTTTGGACATTATGATTTTACTTGGAGTCTGCGAGTGCAGGTCAGAAGGATGAATGCCTGTGTGCCAAATATGAATTTACGAACTGAATGCTAGTGAACTAGGCTGGGACCGTACAATCAAAATTCGTTCACGTACACGCAATGGTCTAATTATTATTAGATGGTAGAATTAGCTTGTTTAAACCAGGGCGGTTAATTTCAGGCAATGGTCTACGTACACGTAGCGGTCTAAGAGTTATCTAAAACGCTTAACATCGAAATTTGGAAATGACATTACAACATACAAGGGCATTTTAGATAAGGTTCAAAATCTAAACTGAAGTTACTCCGGGAATAATTACAACATCCTGAAAAATGCGGTTGTTTTGCGAATTGATAATAGGAGACTCGTCCTTGATGATGAGAGCCTCTGCAATCGCCAGTCTTGTAGCATCGAGGCACCGCATGACGATGCTGGAGCTATCCTCCAACGTGACGCGGGTGGTCTCGTTGTGGGCCTCCCACATAATCGGAGGCCCACACTAAGTCTCACATGTACAAGCTACTAGGTCTCACATGTACCAGGTCTCACATGTACTAGCCACTAGGTCTCACATGTACTAGGTCTCAAATGTACTAGGTCTCACACGTACTAGGTCTTACACGTACTAGGTCTCATAGCAATTCACCAGAGGCTCAAAGCGGTTCATAAGTTGCAGGCACAAACTTTGTTGTTTGCGAGCATCATATATACGTTGGATTGATTGAAGTCAAGTCTGAGGAAAACTATAGTCATTTTAATATTCTTTTCGCTATAAACTTGGTTAAATTAGGTTTTTAGACGTTTTTCATAAGTTTGTAATACAAAAATTATCAATATACTGCTGAAAATATTGTACATGAAATTTATTTCACAATTGATACTGAAGCTGCAATTCTAAGACAAAATAGTTGATTCGTTGTTTATTATAAATAATTTCTAAAATTTAAGATATCCAATAGAATTGGCCCCGTATATGAATATTAAATTAGGGATTATTTTCCTCTCTAATCACAGATAATCATATCAGAATATCGATGCCTTGTATATTGGATTAAGTTATGAAGGAATTTTGTCAGTTATTGGTTATGCGTTTTATTTGAATTTGATTGATTGGATTGAAGTCTTTCAACTGTAAATTTTTTAGCATTTTTTGGTTTGATTAATTATCTCTTACTAATGACATGCAAGTTAAGGTAGAAGGAATACGGAATTGTAACACGTTTTTATTCAACAATTATGTTCGGATAATCTAACGGTAAAATTATCGAAGATATAATAAATTTTCATTATAAAGTTAGTTGATTACAAAATTCACTACTTTCTGTAAACATTGCAACATGAATGAGGTTGATTATAGACAATATATTGCTTGTATACGAGTATATTATCAACATTTACGCAACCGTAACACTTAAACGTGAGTCTCGATGAAGTCGGAAGGTCGCAAGGAAATATATAATTCATCAATGACATATTAACAAATTAACAACAATAAATATTTCAATTTACATCGGGTGGCCAAATGTTACAGTTCAAAATAGCAGGACGGGAACAGTGAGTTGTGGGTTCGATCCGAGCTTCCTGTAACAGTTCTGGTCATAATAAGCCGTTAGCCGGGTGGTTGATAAAGCAAGATTAGAGTAGTGAGTTGCGGCTTCGAAATTCAAGGGAGCAGCAATTTTCTGCGATGTCATGAATCACCGAAAGGTTATCTCTAGCCTACCCAACACTGAATTCACTATTAATAATTAAAAATGAGTCAACAATTTTTTTTAAATTAGTTACCATTGAAGAATGAAATTCCATCGTGCGATCATAGCTCAGGTCTTCTGCAGGTTAACGTGACGCTTTCATGATGATCATGCAACATTCAGTTCGTAGTTCCAATCGGTAGTGTTCGTAGTTCAAATCGGCAATGTTCGTAGTTTCAATCGGTAATGTTCGTAGTTCCAATCGGTAATGTTCGTAGTTCCAATGGGGAATGTTCGTAGTTCCAATCGGTAATGTTCGTAGTTCCAATTGGTAAATTTCGTAGTTCCAATGGATAATGTTCGTAGTTCCAATGGATAATGTTCGTAGTTACAATCGGTAATGTTCGTAGTTCCCATCGGTAATATTCGCTGTTCCAATCGGTTATGTTAGTTAGTAGTTGCAATCGGTAATGTTTGTAGTTCCAATTGATAATGTTCGTAGTTCCAATTGGTAATTTTCGTAGTTCTAATCGGCCATGTTCGTAGCTCATCATTTCTAAACGACTTGAAAGACTTTAGGGGGAAGATGACTCTTTACATAAACCGTTAAATTTTTAAAACTTATCAAAACTGATTATCTTACACCCAAAAAGCATCAAAGGAGCTCGAGTATCCTTTTTCCATGGTCTTCCAGGGAACTCAAAAATACCCACGTACTAATTTTCATGCCCATCAGCCAAAAAATTCATGCCGCACAGCCAGCCCCCCTCCACAGGCAGGTTATGGCCGTTAACCATGGTGCTGTTGTCGCTAAGTAGGAACGCTGGCTCCTAATTTGGACAAATGCAAGGCCGTTTGACGACCAATTCCTGCACCTGCACCGGTCACCAAAGCACGTTTCCCAGAGAAATCCATCGTTTTTGACGAAACGTGTAGGAAACGAGGTGGCGGATCTCAACTCTGTTGCTGCAAAGCAGGAATTAAAGTGAGTCAAGCTGAGTTCGCAGATTTGAACACTGTTGATGCCGAGTCAACTTCAGCAGCTACGCTCGACACCACCAACAGACCAGCCAGTTGACGTGGCAATGAGCGATATTACATGAGCTCCGTGGCTGCGCGCTGGTTGTTGTCAAGGGCTTCTTATCTTATCACATCCGTCTCCTCTCCTTTTTCTCTCTCTCTCTACTATTACTACTTCATTTGTTGAGCCCTTTTCTTTTACCTTTCTTACCTGTTCCTTCTTTTACTATTACTACTTTACTTGTTGAGCCCTTTTTTTACCTCTCTTACTATTACTACTTTATTTGTTGAGCCCTTTTCTTTTACCTTTCTTACCTGTCCCTTCTCTTCCTCCCAAACTTATCTACGTCTCTCATTTCCCGACTCAATTCACTATGACATTAAGTAGATTGAGCATCAGATATGCTCCGTGAAGGAGCACTAAAATAACAAAAAGTCGAGGCATCGCACATGGATAAAGGCGGCTTCAAACCTTTGCAACAGTCCTTGATCTATGTAGAACGTTTTACTTGGATGTGGCCAAAAGCTTTACGTACAATGCTCCACTTCATAGCTGAGACTGCTTTATGCGTCCTCAGTTCAAGTTTAAGCTTATAGAGAAAACAATTTCGATGCATTGAACTCTCGCAACTATATCATCAACAGGATTTAAAGCGATCTATTCGCAGGACAACCTTTGATGAATTTCTTAAGGCCTAGGGAGGAAATACGCCAGCTGCAAAGACACAACAAATTTCACAGAATATATCTGTGAAGAGCCAGGACAATGAAGTTAATCAACGTGAAAACTGCATTGCAATGGCGACATCCGGCCTATTTTAGGGACCCTTCAGCCACTCAAGAATATTCTTAAGTCCCATAAACAATTTAATGTTCATTCCCTTTAATTATGAGTTCTTTCGGAAAAAATGACGAATTCAATGCATTGAGGCTTGAATATGGGTTCCAATGAACAACCAATCACACAACCAATCATTTTAACATAATTATGATAACAAATCTTTGAGACTTAGCCCCCACCCCTCTGTTCTTGAAATTAAGTTATTCCTCTGCTGCATTACGACGTTCAAAGTCGAATTACAGTATATTTGTAGAAATGCCTAATAAAATTGCAATGTTATTAGCGGTCTCACAAGGCTTTGAAGAGAGGGGAGGGGGGCTAAGCCCCTTAAGATTTATAATTTTTTCAAGTAAATTATGACTGATTTATATAAAATTACTTTCATGTAGTATTAGAATAAAGTAGAAGTGTATGCACTGAAGAAATACGCCCATGACCTGTTGCCGATTCATGTGCTTTTCGTGACTTGTATTACTGTATATGAGATGTCTGTCTTTTTCTGTAATAATAATAATTCTAATATATTAAAATATAATTGTTCAGGGGTGCTTCGAATATTTTATGGGGGGGCGTTAGCCCCCATAAAATAAACAAATAAACCTGATTAAACTATTGAATGCTTTAGTACAGTGGTTCCCAAACTTTTTCAGGCTGGCGCCTGAAGAGAAAGGTTAATTAAATACAAATGTGTATTTCACAAATAGAACTCCATTTAGTAAAACAATATATTTTTTTACATTTTGAACTGTTACAGCACTAGAAATTCAAGACGACTCAGACAAATTTACGGCCGGACTCGTGGCCAGTCTCTCGGCCAAAATCCAAATTCAGTGACCAAGGAATATCTCTCAAACTAATAAACGCATCTCGATAAAACTTGGAACACGAATTCATTAGGGCCTAACGGTGATGTTTAGCTCACGAACAAATTTTTTAATTTCACATTCATTCAGGAGTTATATGGCGATATGGGCCGTAATTCGCAGTGATCAAAGAATTTCTTCCAAACTACTGAACAGATTCGAACGAAAATTTGAATATAAATTCCTATCTACCAAACGGTAATTTTTAGCTCGTGAAAATTTATTAGATTCGGAGTCATGTTCTGCACTTGTTGTGCACAAATCGTCAAACAAACGTGCGAACTTCTGACTTGACTACGCGGACTACCGCCCCCCACTACCCATTTCTTCCTCACCGCCCCTTCAGATCTTTCCACCGCCCCCAGGGGGGCGATATCGCCCACTTTGAGAACCACTGCTTTAGTAGTAGTGGCCTAGCTACAGCAGGGCAGGGAGATGGGATGATCTCAACGAGGGGCATCCCGGATAGTCATAGACTGCGTTGCCGGACCTTCCTCTTCCTTTGCAAACGGCATCCTCATTAAGCAATGTCTAGCAGAGTTAGCCTTATATGCATTTGTGTTATTTTTTATTTTTATGTGATACTTACCTCAATCCGTCCATAAAACACGGCTGAAATATCTTGTATCATCAAAAACTCAGCTGAAATGGGTAATTCTTCAGTAATTTGGACTTTGACTGCCTCAGCATGGAATGTTTGAAGTTGAAGGAGCTCTAGAAATTCGTGATAAACTATGGTAAACTATATAAACTATGGTAAACGCCGATGACACAAAAGTTTGTAATACAGTTAAGGATGCGTAAAAAAATGCAACTGCAAAATGATCTTGATAGTTAGTTGACTGGGCTGATGCGTTGCAGCTGCGTTTCAATGCTGACAAGTGTAAAGTACTTCACCTCGGCAAGAACAATGAACAGCAAGCTTACAGCATGAGAAAACGCGGTTGCAACGAGAGGGTTATGATTGAGAAGTCTTGCGTGGAAAAAGATCTCGGAGTTTGAGTCGACAAGGAGCTAAAATTTTCTAGGCATATTGAAACACAAGTTAATAAATCCAATAAACTGCTTGGGCTGATCAGACGTTCCTACGAGTACCTAGATATAGAAATGATGAAGCTGTTGTTCTCCGCTGTCGTGCGCCCGAACCTAGAGTTTGGAAACGTTGTGTGGTCACCGAGACTTGAAAAGGACAGAAATTTAGTTGAGAGTGTTCAAAGACGTGCAACATGGATAATTCCAGGCTTAAAGGGCAAGTCTTATGAAGAAAGATTGAAGATTATGAAGATTTCCCAGTCTCCGTTATGGTCGCCTGCGTGGTGACCTCATTGAAGTTTACAAGTATGCTCATGGTTTGTACAAGGTCCCAGAAGGATTACTAGAATTTGAAACAAGAACCAACATCAGGGGCCACAGCTATAAACTAAAAAAACTGCGGTGCAACTTATCCACGCGACAACATTTCGTCTCGCTTCGAGTCACCGATATGTGGAACAGCCTCCCTGAAGATATTTTTGACGCTCCGAGTATGAACGCGTTCGAGAAAAGACTAGGCAAGGCCATGCAGGAGCATATGTTTTGTCTTGAAATGCCTCGTATCCTACGAAACAACTGAAATCTAGAAGCGATTTTAAATCTACCGTCCATTGAAAGGATTTGATCAAAAGGCCAGTCTAGTCAAGAAAAGTACAAGAATCGACGATAGGCCTATCCAGGCCTATTCTTCAATGCCGAAGATACTATATAATACTATACTATACTATACTATATAATGTTCATAGGCCGAAGGAATCAATAGCGGTCCCAGCGAGTGGAAGTTGAAAATTCTCGTGTCTAGTATTTAATTTTCTGAAGTCTAGAATGTGGGTCACCGAGCTTATAGACGAAATAAGTCCGCAACATAAAATTTATTAGTTCATTATTAGATTACCTTTATGGCTATGAGAGATATTTTTCGCTGGAAAGCCTTTGGTGAATTTATAAAAACTCGCAATTCCGTACCTGAATGTTTCTTAGTAGAATTGATACTAAATTACATAAAACGACGTCTTGCTGAGAATTGGACTAGGTAATTGACTTTTTAATCAGTTAGGAACAAATTTCTCTAGTGCAGACGTCTTTAAAAGCATGCAATAAAGTTATTATAGTAAGGCAGCCCCCTGAGTCCCATCGAAATTCGAACAAAGTCTCCTCATGTTATCATACGTTTCGTGTGCTTGTCGCAACGCCTCTATTGAAACTGAGCCATTATAATATCGTTTTTGCCGAGTATTCAGTGTCACCGCTTTGTTTGAATCTTTGATACTAATATAAACAATTTGAATCAGTTTTCATGAATGAATGGATTTCCGGAAGGAATATCTGAACATGTATTTGTGGAAATGATTACGATTAAACCGCGAATGTATACCTTATACGTAATTTATGCATATTTGCCTATAGATTATATTTTTTCGTGATCTGAAAATTTATTTGAACCTGAATCTAGCCTTTGGGTTCTGTTTTAGGAATTTATTATTACATGCGCGCGCAGTCTGGCACTCGTGTTTGGCACCCTATCGATTCGTAGTCAGTGTTCCAGTGACTCAAGTGGGATGTGAATCATAGCGTGAGTCTTTCAGTGATAACAGTTTTTCGTGGACAAGTTTGGAGTGAAATACCTTCGCCATGACAAAAGACAGACTTGCTGCCTTGAAGGCGGTAAGTGTGATATTTGTTTGATCTATTAGATAATTTTTTTTATTTGTATGCATGTCCCCCGGTATTTTCAGCCCTTCATGTCACGCCCCTTCTCCGTGACAATTTCTCACTGATGTGCAAAAAATTACTTCTGAGTATTTTCTTATCATTTTCTGATAAATGCTGACTTATTCGTGGTCCATATTGTGAAATTGACAGGTTAAAAGAAGGAAAATGATGAAGGATTTCATTTTCTTCCAGGCTCTGGTGATGAATGTCTGTGAGTCATTCATTGCCTAGGATTAGGAATTCATCACCTGAATGACTTGATGATTCACACCAAAAACAGAAAAGTAATTGAACTGAGAAATGCCTGAAACTTGAGATTCATTGAGATTTTCTTGCTCTATCATGTTTGATACTTATAATGAACATGATCAATCTATTAACACCATTTTAATTTGTTTATTAAAATTTATGACCAATTCTGGAATTTGGAAATGGTAGTTCTTCAACATTTCAACTGGACAACCTAGCATGAATATTGTGCTGAAATTTTCTGAAATTGCCAGTAAATAAGATTTCACATCAAATTTATGCTTTACTGGTGTTCTAAGAAAGTCACAGGTGGAAATAGGTGAAAGTGAAACTCCTAACCTAACCTAACCTAACCTAACCTAACCTATTCACTGAAGAAATTGGTCAAAAACCACAGTAACAGGCAAAATTGGCCCAGCCCATGGCCCATGGTCAGGAAGATGTGCTAGCCTGCCAGGTGCGCGGCCTGAGCATGGGAATTTATAATGTCATTTCATAAATGTGCGCCGTGAGCCATAATATTCTGGTAAAAAAATGAGCCATGCTCCTTAGCTCCTAAAGTTGTTTAAAGATTAATGCACAGCAGCGCCATGCCCGCCATCTTGCACAAACATATCTGCATCAAGTTGACTAGATTTATATTGTAGTTACGTAGTAACCCACATAGTGGCAAAGCAGAGAGTTTTTTAGACTCTCCCTCAAGTTCATTTGTGAGTCCTATAAGTAGACTAGTAAAGTATCCTTGATACCAGCAGTATCATACATAAGAAAGTGATTTAAATCTTGGGTAAATGAGGAAATTAAAATTGAACTGATTCTAAAAAATCTGTGGTTTGCCACTATGGTAACCCAGGTTCTAAGAGTTGCCGCAGCTATGAATATTTATTCATAGATCTCAATTTAGTTGGACATGATTTACAAAACTGAAGAATAGAAGATGACAATCAACAATCAACATGGTTTGACTTTGAGATTGGTGCCTTCTAATAAAAGACAGGTTTTGGCAAATACCGTCAACCGGGGCTACCTACTTGGGATGATTTTGAACGTTTTTCATTCATAACTTCTTATCATGAAACATTTCATAAACAAGTTTAGGCTCATTTCAAAGCTCTTTGCAAGGGCTATCACATGGCTTCTCCAAAAAATTTCTAGATGCTATTCGTAAGGTGCCAGAAGCAAAAAAAGGGTATCCAGTATCCCTAGTAGCCCCGTCGAGCGGGGCTACTCGGGACAACTGGCATAAAACTTAATTTTAAAACATTTGAAGCATGCAGAATGTACTCATCCATTACTAACACTCTAACAGTACTCTGAAGTCCTCCTCTTTCATTGTAGATGATGTAGAGGTAGAATAAATGACATTTTCTGTGATTTTTACTCTTTTTTTCCTTTATTGATATGATATTACCATATACATTAATTACCGTATTATTGATGCAATATTACCGTATCCATGAACAGGCCATTGAGCATTTTAACTACCTTGTCCACTGAAAGCTTCATATCAGCAGCCTTATAGCATTTTTTCTGTATCTGTAAGCTTACAGGATGGCTTGTAATTTCACACCATTTTAATTGGGTCAAGTGAATTTACTAAAAAAAGATTGTGAAAAGCATACCTGAAACAGAAAAGAATGTTTTAGTGACAACCATCATGTTTTGGAGAAATAAATCATAGTTTAGGTCAATTACTTTTCATTCTATGATGCCTGGTGCACAATTCTATATATGACATTCTATGCACAATTTTGTGATGACCAATGATGCACTAATTTTTTGATAAGTGAAATTTTTTCACTGAGCAAGGTAAATGTAATCAATATTCTTTGATTTTAATCAATTTTTTTCTTAACTGGAGCCTTTGCTAACTGAGGTTCTACTGTTATATATAATGCATTTTTGAGGGTGTCCCGAATACACCCCAGGGGGGTGTCCCGAGTAGCCCCGCCATGCGGAAATGGCCGCTATTTTTTTTTTCAATTGAGGTACCGTCAACCAGGGCTACTCGGGACAGTATTGAGCATTGTTTTGTTAATAACTGTTAATAACTTCTTACGATGAAACATTTCATAAACAAGTTTAGGCTCATTTTATAGCTCTTTGCAAGGGCTATCGAATGGCATTGTCAAAAAATTCCATATGCTATTCGTAAGGTACCAGAAGCAAAAAAAAAGAGTGTCTCAAGTAGCCCTGTCAAACGGGGCTACTCGGGACACTTGCAATAAAACTTGATTTTAAGACTTTTACAGCATGCAGAATGTACTCACCCATTACAAAAAATACTCTGAAGTCCTCTTCTTCATTTGTTGATGATGTAGATGTAAAATAGAAGATGTTTTCTGTAATTTGTTCCCAATTTTCCTTTATTCCTATACATATGAATCCATTTTTCAGAAACAATAACTATTTTTTCCATTTTGTTTTTATAACACAAACTTTCAAAACAAATAGAAGAACTTCCTTTTCATACATTAATGTTTGCACTTAACTTAACAACTTAGAAGTAAACTGTGCTGGTGCCTACATGTTTTTATGGAGTATGCCTAACCAAGGCTCCCGGTATCAGCCAACCTGCTGAGCATCGTGTTAGTAAAAACATGCTTCCCTCAGTTTGAGCCTGATGTTCTCTCGTTCAACAGCAGCCATGTCATGCTGAACAGGGTAGACAAATGATATCTTTTTTGTATCACTGCTCTTCTTTAGGAATTCAACCATGACATCGCAGCCATTGTCTTGCGGTTGTTCTCTCACGCGAGCAACATAAAATTTCTCACGTTGTACCCTTCCATCTAACTCAAACCTAACAAGGATAAAATCATCTTCATTAACGATGATTTTAGAGATGTCCTTGTCAGGTTCCTGCATCCCGTCTTGAGGATCAGCCATGTCTTGAGCAACAGCAAGGTCAGTTCCATCATTTGATTCAAGCTCATTCTCCTCATCATCTGAATATTTGTCGAACTGTAACACTTTCCTCACACTTGCTCCCTGCTTCTTCTGGATTTGTGTTGTTGCTGAACCTGAAGTACTGGCCCTTGGCCCAGTGTGGGACTTTCCAGGAGTAAGCGTGATAGCCTTTCTTCGTTTGGATGCATTATTGGCTTCAGTGGGTGGTGAGCGGATTTCTAGGAGTTTCTCAAGCACAGCATCCGAGATGAAGTTCCTTGTATTTTCAATATCTTCTTGCGTGGTTTCTCTGCCAACTTTCCTGAGCACGCGCTCCCTGTCAAGTGGGTACAATTCTGTGGCTTGAAAGCCCATGCTCATATTGTGCTTGACTTCCTTGTTGATCAAGTGCAAGAGGTTAGAGAGGAGGCATGGAAACTAGTCTTTTGGGAGTGTTGCAATGTTCTTGCCAAAAGTTTTCTTCTAATTTGTAAGGGTCTTGTGCCATTTCCTTTTCAATGGCCCATAGAAATCCACAACCAGTGGCTGCATGAGATGCGTTACGTTGGCTGGCAAAAAGACAAAGCTTATGTTGTTTTCATTGCAAAAACATCCTGGTGCAGATGAGAGGAGAGGTTATCTCCAATTAACACTTTGTGACCTTCCAAATTCTTACAGAAGGGCAGCAGAAGAGTTTTAAACCAATCATAAAATGTGTCGGCATCAAACCAGCCACTTTTACTAACATTGTAGTGACAGCCATGAGGGCCTCATTTGGTCCATGTCTCTTTTAATCTCATACCTTTATAAACTACACAAGATGGAAGGAGCTCCCCTGCAGCACTGCCTGCAAACATCACCAAATAGCTGGTCTTGCTGAAATTCATCACCCTCTCAGGGTATTTAATCCC
Organism: Hyalella azteca; assembly: GCF_000764305.2. Classification (NCBI taxonomy): domain Eukaryota; kingdom Metazoa; phylum Arthropoda; class Malacostraca; order Amphipoda; family Hyalellidae; genus Hyalella; species Hyalella azteca. The sequence continues at coordinate 604,155 of NW_025936691.1, read as the reverse complement.
TTCCCTGAAAATCATCTGGGACTTCCCAGGGTCGTTGGTGCAATTTGTCTCATTGTAGTTTATGATATTCGTGTCAGGCACGCCTTGCAGCACATGGGCAATGTTGCCAAAAAACTTGTTGATGACTTCAGTTGAGATCTCTGCCCTTTTTTTGGTGATATTCTGACACATTCTCGTAGAGAGCAAGTGCTTGTATCGGGCAATAAAATTATTAACCCAGTCGATGCCAGGCAGATTGTTTTTGAAGGTGGTGACCTTCCTGCCACTCTTATTCAAGAAGTCCCTTACAATCATTTGTATCTCAAGATGGGTCAGAGGGCACCCCCAATCAGCCAAAACAACTAGGTTTTGGACAATGATCCCTTCTTCATGCGCAAGAAGTGATGTTGGGTCAATCATATGAAGAAAGTCATGAGTTGCATTCACTGCAGTCCTGCGTTTTTCAACATATCTATGCAGCGTATTTCGAGGCACATTATGTATTTGCGCTGCATCTTTAATGATCATGCCATTGACAATTACACTGTCTACTGCCACCTTCATTTCAGCAGTTGTATACGATTTCTTTCCCTGTGGGCTTATAATGTCTCACCATTTTAATAGGGTCAAGTGAATTTTCTATAAGAGAAAAAGATAATGAAAAACCTGAAAAATAAAGGGATCATTTAGAAACAAGCATGATATTTTTGGAGAAATAGAACATAATTTAGGTAATGTATTTTTCATTCTATGTTGCCCGGTGCACAATTCTGGCTATGAAATGAGAATTCTTATTAACTGGAGCCTTTGCTAACCAAGGTTGCGGAAATGGCTACCATTTTTTTTGGGAATGAGATAGGCAAATTCCGTCAATTACGTTTTCAAGCCAACACCTGGGTGCAACTTTTATGTAAGTAAAATTTGTTAATACGGTGAATATTTTTTTTGCTCCAGACCTTAGCATAAGTATATATAACTTTTCAAAATAGCATTTATCACAATTTTTTTCTGGAATTTTTCAAAGCTAGTAAATGTAGTATTTTTTTACTTCCTTTATACTACATAGATAGGAAAAATGTTGACGTTTATGCCACTATATTTAGTTTTGCAATATTCCAATTAGTTTTGCTACTAAAACAGTTTTACGCCGTGTTGGAGGACTGTGCTGAGTTACCCCACCCCTCCCGAGTAGCCCCGGTTGACGGTAGTACAAACCCGTATGTCAATGTTGGGAATTTGTTAGGTTTCCGACATCAGCCCGGCCTGTATGGGTTTGAGCGGCACAAACCAATTGAATTGAAAAAATACAGGCACCAAAAATTTTTCTTAATCATCAGTTCTCAATTTTTGCAACTTTGATGGTTAATTATATAGACAAACAACAAACCCTAATAAAATATGAATGGTTTCAAAGGGACATCACATGATAATCGACAGTGATGACCTACAACAATGTATCAGTGTTACGTAAAAGTCTAAAAACGATGTTGCCATACCATTACGTTGGGAATTTCTGATGACAGCTATGTCTAGAGTTATTTTATTTACAAAAAAATTTCGCATGACTAGCTTTATACATAATAGATAGTAAAAATGTTGAAGTTTATGCCACTATTTTTAGTTTTGCAATATTTTGATTAGTTTAGCTGCTACAACATTTCTACAAAATGTGGGACGTGCGTCCCTATTTACCCCGCCTGTCCCTTTTTACCCCGCCCGTCCCTTTTTACCCCGTTTGACAGTATTTCCTAAGTTCCTAACCATATCAAAACTTCAGATAGTGTCATTTGTGGCTTGTAAGACTAAGTGTTGTGATCCACTGCTTCAGCCTCCACTCACATTGTTGGATGATCTGTGACTGAAGTTGGGCAATCACCTTGTTTTCACAGTGAAAAATAACAATATTTTGTGAAGGTTTTTTGTTAAAAAACATGCCAAAATCCTTAAAGCTAAGTTACAAGTGGTGTAGCTATGTTGATTGAAATGTCACAGCCATGGGTGCATTGCATTAGCATGAAGGCAAATGGAGTTTAAGAACTACGCACAGTACTACGGTACTCTTACATATAACAGAGAGTTGAACCACTACTCCTATGTATACCAGAGAGTTGGAGAATTAGGTACGGTAATACTCTTACATATACCGTACCTACCAGAGATTTTGAGAACTACTACCATAAAATGGGGTAACTTAGACCACTTTTTTTTAAATGATGCCATTTTTTTACTAGCTAAATTAAACTTTAATTGAAACATGCAAAATACAGGTCTATATTCTAGGTTCCCTCACCATAAATGGCTGGCTCCTGCCTCTCATAGATTTTATGTAATTTAAAAAAAGTGATGGTCTTTGTTACCCCAGCTCTTGGGGTATCTTAGACTGGGTGATAAAATCAATTACCTATATTTTTTGGTAAAATAACTCAAAATAACTCCAGGTTTTGGTGCATTGTAGTAGAACTCTTCTAGTTACATACCGGTATGCAAATGACAAACTTGAGGAAAGTGTCATAGTTTGCAAATGGAGGGTGCCGCCACCCCATAATGGGGAAATGTGACTACCTAATGGCAGCCCTGACGGGGTAATATTGACTGGCTTGGAAATTAAGTTAAAATTACCATATATAAGACTATAGAGTCTGAAACATAAAGAAAAAACATTAATAGGTGGTCAAACATAAAATATGTTATATATGGTGATTTTATATTAACTTCCAAGCCGGTCTATGTTACCCCGTCAGGGCTGACATTAGGTGGTCAAGTTCCCCCATTTGGGGGTGGCGCCCCCCATTTGCAAACTATGACACTCTCCTAAAATTTGTCATTTGCATATGTAACTAGAAGAGCTCTACTACAATGCATCAAAACCTGGAGTTATTTTACCAAAAAAATGAAAAAATTGGAGGTGCTACTCCGACAGGCTTTAAATAATAGCTTTTTTTTGTGGGTCACATTTTTAATTTTTTAACCTATTAGATATGCAAACTTTTTAAATCTTTCTATTGTGTAATGTAGCCTCAGTATTAGGCCTTTAATGCCCATTGACAAAATTTTTCTATGTCAAATAGTTTTGGAGTTTTGGGGGTTTTTGTTAAAAAACGAAAAGTTATCTAAGTTACCCCGGGAGTCTAAGTTACCCCATTTTCAGTATTATATACACCAGAGAAAATGTTTTAAAATTCATCAATTTCAGCTGGTTTAACTTGGATGAACTTTTCTCAAATTAATTGACTTGTATCTTTTCAAATGCTGATGCTTTTTGGCTGTGCCTGAGAATTTTACAATTTAGCAGATATGAAATTGTTCAAATGTCATTTATTTTCCTTATACATAGCTGCAAGTCCAAGGTTATTTGATTAGATAGAAAATCAAATGAGACAAGAATTAGTACTAATGTAAAAGCAATAATATAATGATTTATGCCTTAATTTGGATGAAAGAGAGAATGTAAAATGTTTCTTGGAAAAGATCTTCTTCCTGTATAATTAGCGATGATACAAAATTCTAAGACAATGCTGCACATTAAAGTTATATTTGTGATTAGTATATAGGTACGGTACCTACTCTTCTTGTGAGTTGGTCTATTTTGAAACCTCAATGATGAGATTTCCAACTCTGTGTCAAGCATTACAGGCAAACAAGACTTTAACCTAACCTTGTGCCCCGCTTTAACTCCATTATGGAACTTTTAAACTTCATTTTAGTAACACGCTCCTCTTAACTCTGACAAACTTCCTCTGACTGCATCAACTGAGCTCTATGGTTTCTTCCTAATTTTGATGGTGGGAGCAAAATCAAAAAAAGTTTTACTCAAATACAAAGAACATTACCTACTTTACATTTTTTGGAGGTCTATCTGGTGCTTAGACCATTTTATTCCTTAGCTTCATGGGGCAAAAACACCTTTCTGCCTTTTATTGTTAGTTATTGTAAACATGGATTGAATTTTTAGGATGTGGTTGAAACATAATAATATGATTTCCCCATCGAATAGGTACTAGGTATATATTTATTTATTCGAGCTACAAAGAAATCATCAAGAATAGTTTGAAGTGAGCAAAAAACATGGTAAAAGAGCCTAAAAAAATTACTTGAAACTGCCAAATGCTCCTTGAAATGTTTCCATCTTCAGGCAACGAGGAAAAATGTTTGATAGCAATGCATGCAGTGTTGTGTATCAACACTGAGAGAAATGAGGGAGCCTTTGTCCAAATAGTGATAGGTACACATTTTGCCCGTTTGTAACTGGTCTTGTCCCTGTTCCCTCCAGTAACTGGTCACATCATTTCTACGCTGGTCATTGGGAAAAAGTCATTATTTACACAATATGACCAATATTTTTTCCTGCTTAAACATTATTTCTGCTGATGATAAATTTGCAACACCAACTGTATGTTCATGCAAGCAATTATGTTCATTATGTTCATGCAAGCAATTATGTTCATTATGTTCATGCAAGCAATTATGTTCATTATGTTCATGCAAGCAATTATGTTCATTATGTTCATGCAAGCAATTATGTTCATTATGTTCATGCAAGCAATTATGTTCATTATGTTCATGCAAGCAATTATGTTCATTATGTTCATGCAAGCAATTATGTTCATTATGTTCATGCAAGCAATTATGTTCATTATGTTCATGCAAGCAATTATGTTCATTATGTTCATGCAAGCAATTATGTTCATTATGTTCATGCAAGCAATTATGTTCATTATGTTCATGCAAGCAATTATGTTCATTATGTTCATGCAAGCAATTATGTTCATTATGTTCATGCAAGCAATTATGTTCATTATGTTCATGCAAGCAATTATGTTCATTATGTTCATGCAAGCAATTATGTTCATTATGTTCATGCAAGCAATTATGTTCATTATGTTCATGCAAGCAATTATGTTCATTATGTTCATGCAAGCAATTATGTTCATTATGTTCATGCAAGCAATTATGTTCATTATGTTCATGCAAGCAATTATGTTCATTATGTTCATGCAAGCAATTATGTTCATTATGTTCATGCAAGCAATTATGTTCATTATGTTCATGCAAGCAATTATGTTCATTATGTTCATGCAAGCAATTATGTTCATTATGTTCATGCAAGCAATTATGTTCATTATGTTCATGCAAGCAATTATGTTCATTATGTTCATGCAAGCAATTATGTTCATTATGTTCATGCAAGCAATTATGTTCATTATGTTCATGCAAGCAATTATGTTCATTATGTTCATGCAAGCAATTATGTTCATTATGTTCATGCAAGCAATTATGTTCATTATGTTCATGCAAGCAATTATGTTCATTATGTTCATGCAAGCAATTATGTTCATTATGTTCATGCAAGCAATTATGTTCATTATGTTCATGCAAGCAATTATGTTCATTANCTAACGCCTGTCTCTTATACACATCTAGATGTGTATAAGAGACAGCTCTGATACTCCCTGGCTAGTCTCTCTCCACCTTCACACGGACTGCGAAACATCAAAGTTCACACGTGCGCACAAGGGTGTTTCTGATTTTTTAGATGCAGTATGATACGTATACCGTACGGTGGTTCATATATTATTCTTCTTAAGTTTCACTCGGTCCCGCAAGTCTGCACTATGTCTGGCACAGATGTCGTCTGTTACACTAAACGCTCATCACATTATTAGTCTTCTTCAGCTACAAATTTACCAAGAATTTTAAGGCAAAGTGCCAACTAAATTCGCCGTATATTCGTCGAACCCGTTTTAAAAACCATCTCTATCGTCAGTTTTGCAATTGTATTCGAGAAATTTTTGAACCAATGATGGTGCTTTTTTGTAATGCCTGTTCGTTGACAAAATCATGAATTTACCTGGCGTTCTTTTTCTTTTTAAATTCTCACTAAACTCTCTTGATATCCAGCCAGTTTCCGGGACTGTTCCCTGTAAATATTTCATTTGTTTTCGTAGTAGTTTTCCGCTATAAACTTCCTGGTTGTGCCAGACAAAGCGCCTCTGTGTATTGATTGCATGAGAACACAACACCAACTAACAAGCTTATATTCACCACACATTTTGTGGTGAATATATATTGGCCAAACGATATTCACCACTCAACATTTACCACGTTTACACACGATGTTTACTATAAAATATATGCAACATGATATTTACCATGCAATATTTATAACACAATATATACAACACAATATTTACCACACAATATTTACAACACAATATTTACCCCCACAATATTTGCCACAGGATATTTATCACTCAAAATTTACCTCACAATATTTACCACGTGATATTTACCGCACGATTTTACAACGTGATAGTTACCGCACGATTTTACCTCGCAATATATACCGCACAATATTTACAGCAAAATATTTACAACACAATATTTACCACACAATATTTACAAGACCATATTTACGACAATATTTACAAGACAATATTTACCACACAATATTTACAAGACTATATTTACGACAATATTTACAACACAATATGTCAGCCTTGATGCTTGTGCCTCGTCGCTTTTTTTCTTCGTTTTGAGCGTTTTTAATTGCGTTTATTTTGAACATAATTTTAACCTCGTCATTGAATAATTAAATACCCGACTTGAATTCGTGTAGCAAAAAAAGTTTCATCTACTAGTTTAATCGCGATGTTAACCTTTGTGGGACTTTTTATTATAGGTATATAAATTATATCTAAATTCGGTACGATTATATATATCGTTTGAAAATTCTTCAATCTGACAAGGGTATTTTTAAATGAGATTTTTTACATATATCACTTAGTTCTAATGTAATTATCACTTAATCACTAATAATATAATAAATTTCCATGCGCTTTCGTGCATATAGGATTATCGTACAGACATTATGAAGTTTACGAGGCTAAAATATTATGCACGCAGAGCCTGCATTGTTCCTGTCCCGCCCTGCGATGTTTACGTCAGCTTACAACTTCCCCATTTTTCTGGGCCCTTTAACGACCGCCACAAACTAAAAAAAAAATAAAATTTATCTTCCCTCGGACTCCCAGGAAGCCGCTGTAATTTACTCAAAAGTTTTTGTACACAGGAACAGTATATAGTGGCCGCCCGTGAACCTTTCAAATTCCAAGGTTTTTTTATTTCTAAGATTTCTTCGTTTGGGACGATCGTAAATAAGCTAGTGGCGTCAAGTGAAGCTATAATACCAAATGTGCGCCGATTGATAAGAATCTCCAAGAAATCGCATCTAAATATATTAGAAAATTTCTTCGGAGTGTAGGTACTGTTTTATTAGAGAATCCAACTCCTGGGCTGTTCTGTAGTTCTATAGAAGTAACTTGAGCGACTATGGGTCCGGAACAGGTTGTTATCTACGAACGTCCAAACCGAAAAAACTTCAGAAATAATAGCGAAACATGTCCACTCAAATTAAAGTTTACCGGCTTCATTAATCCCTAAAAATATTCTACTAGGTCTTCTTCGCCTCTGTATTTCAGAATCGCATTTCAGGACCCAATATACCAAATGTATCCGCAAATTAGCGGTGTAGCCACGGGCAGTCCTCTCGGCCCAACAATCGCTGAATTTTACATGTGAACTCGGAAACTGGTGCTGTAGATGCACTGTTCAAGCCTGAGCTTTAATTTAATGCTTTTGCCTGAGCTTTTTAGCGCATTTTCTTATTTATGGAAAAAATGCACTATTGTTTTTAATGTTGACATCTTCGTCGTCGTTCGGGACGCCCTAGTTTAAATAAGTTAATTCTACCATCCAATACCAATAAGACTATTGCGGTTACTTGAACTAGTTTTGATTGTACGGCCCCAGCTTAGTTCAGTTTGTAAATTTAAAATTTTACACAGTCATTCACTCTTCTGACATGCATTCACAACTCCAAATACAATCACAATGGCCAAAATACAATGTTTCATGGCTTTACTTGATTGGTCGTGAATGACTTCTGTTTTTTTAGATGAACATCATAGTTTATAAATTAAAATTTCTTTAGTTCGCTGCACAATTTCTTATTTGTTAATCTGTTAGTTTATTTGTTAATCTGTAACCGTTCTTCCTTGTCGTTTTTTAACTTTTAATTAAGGCGGTAAGTAATAATGTCGGTTGAGTTACTCACTTCCGCTTGCGTATATCTGCTACGCACTGTTTAAGGGCCACGATATTGACGTACGAATGCATGGCAAGCGTTTGTTCTGCGCCCGCATTTACGCACTGATTTGATATACGCGCCGGATCTGCAGTCTAAGAGAAGATAAGTCGTCAATGAGAAGATAAATAGTCAAGGAGAAGATACATCGTCAAAAAGAAGATAAATGGTCAAAGAGAACTTAGAAGATAAATAGTCAAAGAGAATATAAATATCAGAGAGGTGCCACTAACGCTTCTACATGCGTGCCATTCTCGCTAATGCGTGCGCGCTGTTGGATCAAGCAGCGGGGCGCTCATAATTCGACACTGAGAGAAATGAGTGAGATTTCGTCCACATACCGAAGTGCCCTCGTCCTCGTGTATGTAATCTTGACTCGGTTTAGCCCGGCAGAAGCGCGTATCAGTGCTATGTTTGCTCTCTTCTCGCGCTGTCTGTGAAACTCATTATTTGAACAATATGAACCTACGATTTTTCCGAGCGAAGGCTATTCGTTGCTTACCGTGGCCATTCATTTTAACGTTTTCCTTTTATTCCATCTTAACCTACAATAAAACTAATTTTAATGTTATTAACCCAGTTACAGAATGTTAACACCCTCCGCGAATGTTGCTATTACATATGGTTATTTTCTTCTTGTTTTCGGTTCTTCTCACTGTCCGTGTAAAGCTACAGTCTCCCATACATAACTACAGCTGTAACAACGCTGCGATTGCTGTACTGATACATCTCACGCTATCGGAGAAGTTTTGATCAAGATCTCACAGCCGTACAGAGTTTTTATTTATTTAAGCAATGCTGAATGTGTTGAATACGCGCTACGAAGGTGCAGCTGTATAACGCGCTACGAAGGTGCAGCTGTATAACGCGCTACGAAGGTGCAGCTGTATAACGCGCTACGAAGGTGCAGCTGTATAACGCGCTACGAAGGTTCAGCTGTATAACGCGCTACGAAGGTGCAGCTGTATAACGCGCTACGAAGGTGCTGCTGTATAACGCTACGAAGGTGCAGCTGTAAGCGCCTGGTCGATGCAGGAGCTGCGGTCGATGTATCGCTGCACTGGTGCCTTACTTGACCTCAGCTGCTGCGTGACTGTCCCTCTGTTCTTACCCTCTGTTCTTACCCTCTGTTCTTAGCCTCTGTTCTTAGCCTCTGTTCTTACCCTCTGTTCTTACTGCCATTAACATCTGTTATTACCCTCTGTTCTTACCCTCTGTTCTTATTGCCATTAACATCTGTTCTTACCCTCTGTTCTTAACCTCTGTTCTCTCCCTCTGTTCTTACCCTCTGTTCCTACTGCCATTAACATCTGTTCTTACCCTCTGTTCTTACTGCCATTAACATCTGTTCTTACCCTCTGTTCTTACTGCCATTAACATCTGTTTTTACCCTCTGTTCTTACCCTCTGTTCTTACTCTCTGTTCCTACCCTCTCTTATTACCCTCTTTTCATACTCTCTGTTGTTACCCTCTTTTTTTACCCTCTGTTCTTAACCTCTGTTCTCACCCTCTGTTCTTTCCCTCTGTTCTTACCCTCTGTTTTTACCTCTGTTCTTACCTCTGTTTTTACTCTGTTTTTACCCTTTGTTCGTACTCTGTTTTTATCCTCTGTTCGTGCCCTCTGTTCTCACCCACTGTATTTATCCTCTATTCTTACCCTTTATTTTACCCTCTGTTCTTACTCTCTGTCTGTACCCTCTGTTCTCACCCTCTATTTTACCCTATTTTCTTACCCTCTGTCCATATCCTCTGTTCTCACCCTCTGTTCCTACAATCTGTTCTCACCCTCTGTATTTACTCTCTCTTTTTACCCTCTGTTCTTACCCTCGGTATAAGAGACCGTACAGGCACCAGTATTCGTATGTACAGGCACCATGACGTCGTTTGTTCATTACATCGGTCAGTTTAATAAATGACACGAGACCATTAATTTATTATTGCACATTGAGCAGGAGCATTTTGTGGCTAGCCGTGATAATTTAGCAATTGAGTAGCTTGAGAGGAAGATGCTCATATGACAGCTTACTTCTTCTTACCACGAAACTTGCTTTTGTTGACACAATGAGAGCGATTTTGTAATAAACTGGCCTCTGTAAACTTGTAAACATTTTCAATGCTATTTCTACCAAAGATTCTTGTAAATATAGTTACTGCTTGTAATAGATTGGCCACGGTAAACTTGTAAACATTTTCAATGCTATTTCTACCAAAGATTCTTGTAAATATAGTTACTGCTTGTAATAGATTGGCCACAGTAAACTTGTAAACATTTTCAATGCTATTTCTACCAAAGATTCTTGTGAATATAGTTACTGCCTATTGACCGCACGAGCGCTGTTTATTTCCGATGAACACCGGCGTCATACACTGGAGATTCTACATGCAATGGATGAAACTGTATTCAACCGCAGGAAATAGATTTTGGATGTACGATAACTAGTCCTATTATTGTTACTGTCAAAATAATGAACGAAATATATTTTTTAATGTTATCATGATTGTGATGCGCTCAGTTGTGTACTTCGATGCACCATCAGGGCCAACTGTGTGATGCTAAGATGTGCGCACGCAACTTTATTGCCTTCATGTTTTATTCAGAACCTGAACATGAGACGACTCAGGGGGCTAAGATGCACTGCGAACCTCACGAAAATCAATGAATTTCCATAATAAACAGGCGTCTTATATCATTACTCACGTGTCATGTCACGATGATGATAGCAGGATATGGCTCTATTCTTAACCCTAGTGTATGAAAAAAGGAAGAAATATTTCCTAATATTTAATAATATTAGGAAATAATTTTGTGTGTAATAATATACGAAACAAATATTGTTGGGAAATCTTAACAAAATCGTGAAAAATATTAACCCAACTGTGAGAAAATAACGACCCGACTGTGAGGATAGTAACCCATCTGTGAGGAAATATTTAGGGGAAATATTCAATCCCTGTATGACTAAATATTGCAAGAAACCATTACCCTCAGTTTGAGTTAATATTGTGCTAAAATCTTGTCATTTTTTTACAGGCCCAGAACGACGATGACGACATGGGGCCTGATGACGTCACCGTCAACGTTGAAGGAAACGTCGGCTACATGGACGACTTCTTCAACGAGGTGAGTTCTTGTTGGGTCTCTTGTAGGGGCCATATATAGTACTGTCTGCCCTTACGTCAGTAGATGCGTGTACGTAACTTGTCAGCGGGGGCCGTATATACTGTCATATGTAGATACGCCAATCACTGACGACTTCTCAAGCTCAACCCACCAATTATACACGGAAAATCAACCGCTACGGGTAGTTGGGCCGCTACGTGTACTTAACCGCTACGTGTACTTAACCGCTACGTTTACTTAACAGCTACGTGTACTGGGGCCGCTACGTGTACTTAGGTCGTGTACTTAACCGCTACTTGTATTTGGGCCGCTACGCTTACTCAGGCCGCTACATTTCCTTAAGCTGCTATGTGTACATAGGCAGCTACGTGTACTTAGGCCGCTTCGCATACTTAAGCCGCAATGTGTACTTAGGCCGCTACGCACTTAGGCCGCTTCGCGTACTTAAGCCGCTATGGTACATAGGCCGCTGCGTGTACTTAGGCCGCTATGTATACATTGGCCGCTACGTGTACTTAGGCCGCTTCACATACTTAAGCCGCTGGCTATGTGTACTTAGGCCGCTACGTGTACTCGTCTCAATATCGTGTCTAGAGCAATAACTTGTCTCTAGAAATGACTGGTCTGGAGCAATAACTTGTCTCTAGAAATATCGTGTCTAGAGCAATAACTTGTCTCTAGAAATGACTGGTCTAGAGCAATAACTTGTCGCTAGAAGTATCGTGTCTACAGCAATAACTTGTCTCTAGAAATATCGTTCTAGAGCAATAACTTGTCTCTAGAAATATCGTTCTAGAGCAATTAACTTGTCTCTAGAAGTATCGTATCTAGAGCAATAACTTGTCTCTAGAAGTATCGTATCTAGAGCAAAAACTTATTAAAATCACTTGACTGCTTAAATCGCAAGTTTATCAAAAATTTAAAAGCAAAGAAAATAGCCAGAAAATTCACCATTTCTTAAAAAGGAAAACGTTTCGGAGACCAGCTCCATCATCAGTTCAAAACCTAAAACACAGGTACAAATAATTAGCAATAAATTCACATTGATGCATAAATCGTCAAATGAGAAACAAACAAGAATGAAGCAAACACGGGCACAAATCTATCTATTTACAATTTCGAGGGGATATGAACTATTAGCGGCATTTAAAATAGGCTTTTGTTTAAAAATATAAAGGGACTCTAGAATTCGCAAGTCGGAAACACCGGTCGTGGAGGCTAAAATTCGAAAATCACTATCGGACACTGGCACGTTGCACTGCTCGGCATGGACGCGTACTGCTGAATGAGGGGGATGCGCGAGCAGGTTTCCTGTTCTAAAACTCCTTCCTTTATGCTCCGCCAGCCTAGTATAAAAGTTGCGAGATGTCATACCGACATACGCAGATGCGCATAGCGCACAACTATATTGATAAACTAGGGATCTAGAGCAAAAACTTGTCTATAGAAGTATCGTATCCAGAGCCTAGCAGTTACTTGTCTCTAGATCCCCTATGGCCTCATGGCGCGCGTGGGCGACAATCTCATTGCAGGAACTCGCGTCATGAAGTCTGGGTTCGTTAGCTCCACCGAAATAGCCTTTGCACGCTTATTTTTTGCTCCTAAAGTAGGAATTTTGTTTTTGGATCTTTTCTCCAATAATGGTAGCAACATTTTCTGAAACAATACTCCGTTCGAAACCGTATATTATGACCGTGCGAGACCGTATATATCATGTACCGGTATCATGTTTTTATAGAGAAAACTAAAAAGATGTTTTCGACAAATTATTTTTACTATTTATTATTATTATTATTATTATTAAAATAATTCAAAATGATTTTTATATCATATAAATAACCTCTCAACAGTATTTGAAAAGAAAAAGTTTTGGCTCGAGTTGTTATTTTTAATCTTCTGAGTCAAGTTCTTGTTCTCCAGGCAAATAACTTGAAATCAATGTTGATTACGAATTGAGACCGCGTTTAAAACCAGCTTGATAACGAGTTGATGTTGTTGAAAAACCAGTGTTTAATCAACGTTATTTCACCGTCATGTGTAATGGATGCGAACGAACCTTGAGCAGCAAATACCGGTAGAGGAGATGATGAGGCTGCATGGGCCGGGGATGCGTTGGTGTGTCGCCCGCGCTGTGGGGGGTTGTGGGGTCAAAGGTCAGGGCTGATGAGGTGACATACCTGCCTTTAAGTCGCCGCCGCGGCCTGTCTTTATGTCGCCAAAGTCTGCCTTTAAGTCGCCGCCACGGCCTGCCTTTAAGTCGCCGTCACGGCCTGCCTTTAAGTCGCCGTCACGGCTTGCCTTTAAGTCGCCGTCACGGCCTGCCTTTAAGTCGCCGTCACGGCCTGCCTTTAAGTCGCCGCCACGGCCTGCCTTTAAGTCGCCGTCACGGCCTGCCTTTAAGTCGCCGCCACGGCCTGCCTTTAAGTCGCCGTCACGGCCTGCCTTTAAGTTGCCGCCACGGCCTGCCCTTAAGTCGCCACGTCATGTGTCTCATCGCTCCGTTCACTCACAAAAATGAACGAGACATTGCATGTCCAGAAGCGATGCACTTCGTACTTGTGTGGGTCATCCTCACCCATTTTGGCCCGCCATAAGAGCGTATGAGTGCTACGTGCAGAAAGTGTCATGGCTTGTACAATGATCCATTGATTTTTTAGAGGTTTTCTATACGTAGACCGAACAGCACAGTGCACTGCATAGCACAGCACAGTACACTATATTCCTCAGTACAGTGAACAGCAATATAAAGCTCAGCTCAGTGGCACTATAATAACCACACAGTGCACTGCACTGCACTGCATTGCACTGCACTGCACTGCACTGCACTGCACTGCACTGTGGGTGCAGCCTCCGCGGCGCCGTGCACAGCGTGGGCCTTTAAAGGGGCCAGACACATCAGCCCCCTCTCCCCTCCATCTCCACCCCTTCCTACCCCCTCCTTCCTCTCCTTACCCTTCCGCCCCTCGTCCTGTCTCCCCACCTCTCCCCTCCACTCTTCCTCTCATCTTTCCACCCTTCAACTCTCCACCCCTCCATCTCTCTCCCCTCACTGTTTATCTTTCCCTCCTACCCACGGTGCACTGATACGCCCCTCCGCCCTCCCCTATGTGCACGTCACATCTTTTCATTCATTTGATCTCAATTTCCTCCTATCCTACATACCTACTGGCAATGGGTGATTCATGCCTTCTACACTCTGTATTCTGGTCCCTATATATTCGTCCCTGTATACTGGACCCTGTTACTGGTCCCTGTATACTGTGACGGACCACAGATAAGATGTGTGACGGGTGTCCACTTGATTACTCGTATCACGAGACAAGATAAGCATGAGTCACCGCCGATCTCTTATCTCCCTGACGAACTGTTGTGTTTGGCTGCGGCATTGTATTCTACTGATGGATGCATGCCGTATAAGTGAATGACGTTGAAATGACGTTGACTAGGATAATTAAATAACGTTTAAATAACGTTGATTAAGTGTTGATTTCATTGAAACTGCTTCATTTATACGACGTTATTTCAGCGTTTTATGCCTGGTGGTTTTATTTCTTTCCTCTATAAGCTGTGTATTGTATTGCTCTCCGCTCTCGACGCGGTGTAAATACAAGCTCTCTTTGTATTTACACGTGCAGAGAACTGAGTGGGGCTTTGTCCAAATACCGATGCACTTTTTTTGTCCTATTTTGTGTGGGTTTTGCAGACGCATTTTTTCCTGGCAAAATGGCGTATAAGTGCTACGTCCGCTCCCTGCTGGCGATTTTAGTAGGGAAGTGTGTCACTATTTGGACATTATGGCCTACTATTGAATGTTGAGTGTAGCTGTCAGGTACAGGAGAACGCTTGCTGTGCGCGCCACAATAGGTTACACTCCTAAATTTTCTTCACATGTATTGTTTCTGTCACTATTTACTATATTCACTATTTTATGTTGTCACTATTTACCTTAGTATATTCACTATTTTATGTTGTCACTATTTACTGTACTTGTTCACTATTTTATGTATTTAATATTTACTACCTATACGGTATTCAATATTTTATGCTGTCACTATTTACTATATTCAATATTTTAAGTTTACTTTTGTAAGTTTGGGATCTCAATTTACAAAAGTTCAATGCAATGTAGGATATGTGGCTCACGACCACGGATAAAATCCTAGCTCATCTTTCTACCTAACCTTCAACATGAATGCTTGCTTGGCAAGTTCTTGAATTTTTATAATTTTTATATTCAGTACCACCGGTATAAATGTATATTTTTTAACAGTGAAATCTCTCACAATAAAGTAAGCTTTTAACAACCAAAGCTGTAGGGAACAGGAGCAGAGTATTCCTCGCCTCTTCATTATATCAGTTTACCATGGAAAAGATGATGAGTCAGCTTTTCTTGTCGTGGTCTTCTGTTATGTATTTATTCAGTTATTTTGAGCAATCTTCATGCAGAGAAAAGAATGTGTCATATTGTCGAAATAATGGCACACATTCTTGCCCGTAGTATAAGCTGACATAGGTGGTTTTCACTTGATAAACTGGGTCAGGATGACACACACACAAGGGCGCAATGTGCATTTCTATTTGGACAAAATCCCGCTCATTTCTCTGAGTATTGCAACGCTATCCATACTCTGCTTGCTTTCGGAAAATAAAACTTTTTGATTGAATTTTTAGAAGAAAAATTAAAAAAAGAACCTACGGATTTTGCCTCCCAGGTTTACGTTACTCCAACTTGACCCACTTTATTCCTTGAGTGTTAGGGATGTAACAGTCCCAGGCCACGCTGGAGATTTTGAAATTTGTGTATTATGTCACTATAATTGAGTTGTACACTTCGATATCTTGATTTACGGTAAATTTACATGATGCTTGCTAAGATAACGAGAAATCTGCATATTATTTATTTTAATACCTACTCTATAAATGCGTTTTATTTCTGGTGCAAAGTACTGGCAATTAACATCATGCGAAACATAAATATATCGCTTGATGAACTTCTCAAGATATTACGTATTAAAATAGAATTTATAATAATAAAAGTACCTACTAATTATCTCTCGGCAAATTGCGGTTGATCGTTATCGCTCTGCTCTCCCTTGCCACGACCTGTTCTCTGTACTTCTCACTCATTCTACTCTCTTTGAAGCCCATATGCACTCTCTCTAGTATCCCGGCACTCTTTCTCCGTTGCTTTCTCTCTTTCTACTCTCTCTCAAGCCACAAAGACACTTCCCCTCTCGCCTCCCCCTTTCCTCATCTGCTCTCTCTCTGTCTCTGCTCTCTCAGTCTCTGCTCTCTCTGACCCTGAAAGCCTGGAAGCTGTCATGGCCGCTTCTCTCATCTCTCTCTGGCCGCTATTATTAGCCTGCGTTTGGTCACAAATATCCTGCTTGCGGCTGTCCTTTTGCAAACGCCGCATCGATGCGAGCGCACTCAAAAAAATTAATGCCTCATATTGTCCAAATGACGCTTCCCTCCATGCTGCGCGTAGCTTTGATGCACGCATATGCGGCGCCAAACTGTGTCAGGATGACCCATGTAGGGCGGAAAAGTGGAGTACTATTAGAGCAATTGGACAATGCATTTCAAGTAGCAAAGCTCAGGCAGTATAAATTTTGTATTTATGTTAAGCTAACCGAGATATAATTAATGATATATAATTACGTAATGTATAATTAATAAAGGGATAAAAATAATATATAATTTTAGCGGAAAGCTGTAGCCTGGGGTTCAGAATTTCAGGATATTACGGTGCTGCATTAATTGTGGTTTTAGGTAGAAGTTGATATTGTTTAATTTAAGAGAAAGTCTTATTATATGACGGACGAAATATGTTCGGCAACGAAATGCTTGACCACGCCGAGATTGAGCTCTCGACGCTGTTTTGCTATTAGCCTGAAAATGCCTACTTATGTTTCTTGTTGTTTCGATAACGATAACGTAGGTTTACGAGGGTAGTATAATTTTATTGCTATGATATTGTTTTTGTTACCTTCTCACAATGGGCATTTGGGTAATTAATTACATTGAAAATTGCGGTATGTAGTAGATTACGATCATGACGATTCTCACGTATTGTTTGCATTTCTTAGAAACGAAAGACTTTATTTTATTTCTATAGGTAGCCAAATTTTTACCCAGCCATAATTATTTGTCCGGTTCTGTCTAAAAAACATCTGGCTATGTTACGGTATCGCTCTGATTGTTCATTCATAAATATATGTAAATGTATTATTTACATGAACCTTGTTATGAACATCATCGGACGATGTTGCTTATGAAATATGTTATAATGTATTTACATGAACTATGTTATGAACATTATGAGGTACGTATTGTTAACTATGAGATAGTAAATACGGTATATTAACATGAATCTCGTGTCTGTATATACCTACATGAACCATTACTTCTACATCATCGGACGATGTTGATTATGAAACATGCTACCTAATGTATTTACACAACTATGTTATGAACATCATGAGGTGTTGTTGTCTTTGAAATATTAGACATATTAACATGAATCTCGTGTCTCAGGTGGAAGAGATAAGGGAGATGATCGAGAAGATACAGAGCAACGTGGAGGAGGTTAAAAAGAAGCACAGCGACATCCTCTCTGCGCCCCAACCTGATGAGAGTGAGATTACCTGCACTGCTTCACTGATCCTCTGTTGCACTGACATCCTGCTTCACTTACCGTACCTTCTATTTCACTTACCCTCTGTTTCACTTCCCTAAGTTTCACTTGCCCTCTGTTTCACTAACCCTCTGTTTCATTTGCCCTCTGTTTCACTAACCCTCTGTTTCATTTGCCCTCTGTTTCACTTCCCCTCTGTTTCACTAACACTCTGCTACTATTGCCTTCTGCTTCATTTACAACTGTTTCACTTCCTTCTATTTTCACTTCCCTCTTATCCTCTGTTTCACTTTCATGTGGCTCTTTCATTTCCCTCTAACTCTCTGTTTCACTTCTCTCTTCCCATCTGTTTCACTTCTTCCTATTTCGCTTTCCTTTTGCCCTCTGCTTAGCTTCTTTCAGTTTCACGTATCTCTTTCCCTCTGTTCCACTTCCCTCTTGCCCTCGTTGTTACTTCCCTCTTGCCCTCTGTTTCACTTCCCTCTTATTCTCAAGAGGGCAAGAGGGAAGGCTGAAGCTCTCGAGTTGATCATTAAATTGAATTTAATTGTGAGACAATTTGTTGAAATGTAGGCTAAATTGCTAACACTTCTAGCAATTCTTCTGAAACGAGTGTGTGTGTGTGTGTGTGGGTAAAAATTCATGATAATTTTTATTGTAATTGACGTTTAATGCTTAATGTCTTTGCTTGTGCAGAGACGAAGCAAGATCTCGACGATATGATGACTGATATTAAGAAGACGGCAAACAGAGTCAGAGCCAAGCTAAAAGGTGGGTCATGCTGAAATGTGGGTCATGCTAAAATGTGGGTCATGCTAAAATGTGGGTCATGCTAAAATGTGGGTCATGCTAAAAGGTGGGTCATGCTGAAATGTGGGTCATGCTAAAAGGTGGGTTACGCTAGCAAGCTAAAAGGTGGGTCATGCTAGCCAAGCTAAAAGGTGGGTCATGCTGAAATATGGGTCATGCTAAAAGGTGGGTCATGCTAAAAGGTGGGTCACGCTAGCAAGCTAAAAGGTGGGTCATGCTAGCCAAGCTAAAAGGTGGGTCATGCTGAAATGTGGGTCATGCTAGCCAAGCTAAAAGGTGGGTCACGCTAGCCAAGCTAAAAGGTGGGTCACGCTAACCAAGCTGATATCATGACAACGTGTAGCTGTATGTGAGTATGAATAAATCCTTTTTCACGAGCAAACATTATTAGAATGTTACAAATAACTAAGAAATAATTCAGACTAGTGAAAGCTCGTATGAAACTTCGTTTTAATACACGCCATATGTTAGTGAAAAATGATTATATGATATTTACCTACATATGATGTTCATGAAAAAATACCTAGTTTTAGCTCAGCATTGATAGTTGTACAATTATAGTAAAAAAATGATTATATGATACTTATTTCTGATGTTCATGAAAAAATAGTTCTAGCTCTGCATTGATAGTTGTAGTATTATAGTAAATGCTTCAATTAATTTAATTCAGCGCAGCAGTCATTGGTAAACATGATGATAATACAGGCGTGTTGTGAGCAGTGATCGTTAAATTTGATAATAACTATGAGGATTTGTGACAAATTGTGAGCAATAATATTAAATATGATAGTAATTATGAGATTTTTGAGCAGTGATCGAGCAGAGCATCGAGTCGGACGAGCACGTGAACAAAGCGAGCGCAGACCTGCGTATCAAGAAGACGCAGCACTCGACGCTGAGTCGCAAGTTCGTGGAGGTCATGACGGAGTATAACCGCACCCAGACCGACTACAGGGAGCGCTGCAAGGGCAGGATACAGCGGCAACTCGAGATAAGTCAGTGTACTGGGGGTGTAAGTCAGTGTACTGGTCGTATAAGTCAGAGTCTTGGTCGTACATATAAGTCAGTGTCTTGGTCGTATAGTCAGTGTCTTAGTTTTTCGATGTCTAATTTATACTGCATCGCAGTTATTCTATAGTTGACACTGAAGGATATCTAGTAAATACTTTTCATCCTGCTCCATCTCCATGCTTGTGGCAAGGAACTATGATGAACTTTTGCTATTTTCCTGTATTATGAATATTTTTTACTTCAATCAATAATAATTTATTAGCATTGCTAATGTAAATAATATATAAATATTATTTATTATAAATATTCCTATTTTTAGTTTGGTATTTATTAAGGTTATTTTGTTCGATTCTAAATCTAGTCCATTTATGTGGTTCATCATTGATTTTGTAATAAGTTAGTGTAAGGTTTATTTTTCATTATACCTATATTATATTTAAATGTAAATTTCTATATTGGTTAGCGAAGATAAAAGCTGTATTTTTATTAATGTAGAGGGTAAATTTGGTAATATTTAGTTGTGTTGCAGCGGGACGCAACACGACCAGCGACGAGCTGGAGGACATGCTGGAGCAGGGCAACCCTGCCGTCTTCACC